>NT_176526.1:694997-739029 GCF_000188095.3 Bombus impatiens | reverse complement strand
TCCTCGCGAGGGCGGCTAAAGCCCTTCCTGGTCCGCCAACCGTCTTATTATCCAATCGGAGACGGTATCTACTGCCCTCACTTCCTTAACCAAAATTGTCATCAACAAATCCGATAGTCCCGTGTCCTTAGACACACCCACCCCTAGCTTTCCTCAGACACAGTATCGTCAGTAAAACTTCACTTATTCTGTATCCTTAGAATAGTCAAAATATCTATATCGGTCTCTACCCTTATAAGTCGCGTACTTAATATATCGTTGTAACTAAGTCTTACATAACGTGATTAGAGTGAATTGTGATTTATGCTAATTCAGTGCGTGTTACATTGTGATTGGTGAATTCACAATAAAGGTTGATTAAAACAAAGTTAATTGTTGTGTTACGACTCAACTATATTTTATTTTCACCAACCAACCCTAAAAATTACGTGACAACACGATCGATTAACAAATTTTCCAAGAGAAACAGCCTACGTAGAAAGGCTGCGTTTTGGACCAGGCCATGTTCTATGCTTTCTCGTCCAAATCGCAAAATATGAAACGTGTCGAATAGAAATAGCTTCGTGTTAACTATCGGTAGTTCCAGTGTTAAAGAACGTAGCAAGAACGATGACTCGGTAGTTTGAAAGATAGAAAGAAAGAATACCAAAAGCAGCCTTACCTATCTTTTTAAAATCCTAATTCATTCGACCGAAAAATACAATAATCTTTCTGTCTCCTCTCGAACGATAGCTGGGATCGCTGAACCGTTACAAAAATATCTGTGGCCTGTTCGTTGAACGTGGCCTCAAACTTCTGATCAATACTATATTCCCACGCAGCGAGATTCTTTCTTCGTTTCGCCAACGCCAGCTCTCGCTCTCATCAATGAGCAGCTCGTCTCGTTCTCGCCGACGCAGCCACGTCGCTCCTCTTTCTCCATTGCACGCGCGAGAATCCAGTTTCTAAGCGCGAGAGCGTAAGCAGCCGGACCACGTGCACGCGCGTTTCAAAACAAACGCCGCGTGTTAACATTGGCGGGACGATATTACATTTTATTTTACCCTGCGCTCTGCTTGTGCACGTTCGCCCAACGGAAAGTTCCACGAGCAAACCGACCGACTGTAGCAGCTGCTGTGCCTCGACGAATCCCACGTCCCGCAGGAAGCGGTCTCTCGAGTGTTTCAAGATGATATACAACCTTATTAACAAGTCATATACAACAGTTATCGCGATTTCTACTTTATAATTCGAAGAGAATGGCATTTTCAGTTCGACTCTTCGTTTCCTTACTTTCCTCTGTGTCTTCGTACATTTATTTTCGTTAATGAACAACTCTACTTGTGACGATAATTTCAATCCGATAATTTATCAGATCAAACGTACAGAATACGGTCGAATAGTATGCAAAAGAGCACAGGACACGATTCCTTGTAGGAGAATAATAAGGAAACGAATAGAAATTTTCATTCTCGGGTTAGTTTGCAAAATCGAGTTTGAGGAATTATCAATTATGCTTGATAAACGTGGCTAATTAACGACTGGATGTGAGTAATTAAATGATAAAATTTTGTTACATATTTTGTTCTTATTTTTTCGTAAATTGCCACACTCTGTATATTCATTTATTAATGAATTTATTCGTTGGATGAAAAATAAGTCCGGTTTAATCGACGTTGTTAGAGCTAAAAATATTTCAACCTTTAGGTAATTAACCGTAAGTAATTAACGTACGAGAAACGGACGACGGTGGTTAACGCGTATTAAAATTTCATTCGCCTTCGAATTTCTATTTTCGTTGGGAAAAGCTTGGAACGTTTGGTTCAATGAACTAGTCACGTCATCGACGTTGCGACAATTTCGTTTAAAATGAAATAATATGTAATAATTTAATGATACAGTTTAATCGCCAGAACTGATAGTGGCGATAATACGAATGGAATGTACGAGGAGAAAATTTCCGATTGCCATGTTACCATTACAATGTTATGTAAGCTGAATATTCATGATATACAAAACTATCTCTGACTCCGGGGAAACGTGAATTGGCCGTATAACAATAACAGATGATCCAAAACCTACTCATCCGAGTATTGAAAAGGAATCTCTCCCACCTTCCTCCTTACCACAAATTTTTACAAACGTTAACTAAACCCAAAACTCGTGATCCACTTGTTGGATTTCTAATGTTACAGAGACATTCGACAGCTATTTATTTTCATATTCTACCAACAAATTTCTATAATATAATTATATATATAAACATTACGTAACATATATAAACAAACGTTAATTAAACCCAAAATTTGTGATCTACTTGCTGGATTTCTAATGTTACACAGACATTCGACAGCTACTTATTTCCATATTCTACCAACAAATTTTTGGAATATAATTATATATACATAATTTTTGTAATAATTTTTCAGAAACAAAAACAATTAATCTACCTCCATCCTAACCAAATACGAAGAGAGATGGGAGGCAGAGGGAAATAATTTCTCCTTGCTCTTTCCGATTTACCAAGAACCCATTCACCTACAAATATAAATTCGTAAATAAATAACGAAGAAGTAGCAGAAATAAAAGGTAAAAATACATGTTCACGAAGGAGAATGGCGACTCGTCGGGGCTTAAAATATTCCTCAAATACAAAACCTGAGTTAAGAGCAGCGAATGCTATACTTTGCAGTCAAGGGGTAGGCGTTTCAGCTGCGGAGGAATCAATCAGGCGCGAGAACTGCTAAGGTTCAGACAGGTGCAAAAGGACGCGGGAAGACGAAACGCGGGCGAGACACCGCGTGCAGGACGTATGCACCGAAACAGGTATCGAGATGGGCGCAGGTGGTCACAGCCAGCGGGGAACTTTCGACAAAAGAAGCGACTGCAACGATTCCCTGGCGCACAAAGACGACCGGGAACAGGCTCCACGACGACCATATGCGCGCGTAGTCGTTCTTCCTCGTAAGCTGCTTAACCAGAGATTAGACAGACTCTTTCATCCCTTGCTGAATCTTAGCGCGCAAAAAAAAAAAAAATGACAAAATCGTTGAATTTCCTCGAGAGAAAGAGTAAAACACCAAGTGGAGAAATTCCAAGGAGTCGACGTTTCGTTCGTTCACGCCAGAACGGTATCGCAAGGTTCTCATAGAATTGTAAATTTGTGTACAGCCAAGAAGAATCAAGAGTAGATAATTTAATAAAATTATTCAATTAGTTGGAACACTGGAGTTGGTATATTTTTCATTTAAATGCCTGCATCGTTTTCCTAATTTGTATCATAGTTTGAAATTATAGGGCAATGATAACTTGATGTATATTCTATTAACCCTTCTGAGACTAATGAGACTGCGAGAACGATTGCTGAGAACGAATCCTCGTATTTAAGTTTCAAACTGGAGCGCGCTATAAGCCTTCTTATTTCATTATTGCGCTAATTACTAAAAGGAAGATCCCGCGGGCGTTGATTCGGTAAACCTCGCAGTTGGCCGTGAATCTACGCCGTTAGTTTAAATTGAAAACGCACTGGTATCGTTCCACTCGTTAAATACGAGTAGCTATCGCATGATTACAGGTGTATCGTAAAATTCTCGGCACGCATGGTAGTGGGCGTGGGTTGTTCTAACGCTGGCTCCGATTCTTCGCTATCGCAGTTTCCCAACGAAGCTGTATAAACAAGATAATTAACGCGTACACCTAGGCACGCGATGGCCGTCTTAATTACACGCCACGGTTCGACGATTTAGGCGGGGCGAAAGTGAGAGACGAATAGAAAAAAAGAAGGAAAGACGACGACGCTATGGAACGAAGTAATACCGTGGCGTCTTTGATCTCGTCGCGCTAATAACTTGTCAGAAAAGTTAATTAATAGCAAAGCCTCGAGGAGACCGGGCCAAGCGAGCAAGCAAAGATGATTGACTTCGTTACACATCCCTCTGTTAGACCGGAGATGAACTTCCGCTTTTCCTCGCCATCGTCTCCACGGCAATCCTCTGTCTCTGCTTATCGTCCGCTCTAATTCACCTGGCAGTTCACACCCTGTTCTCGCGACGACAAGAAGCCACGTCTTTTCCAATCTTCTACTCGAATATTATTGAGAAATGTAATACGCTAAACGCGCTTTAGCTGCGCGAACAAATACGAATGGAATTTCAATCAAGTCTTTGTAACTGAACTGCGTCGATGACTGTTATTATACTTGTGCATTTTACCACTCAGCAGGCACCAAATCGTTCGTTTATGGTAGTCTCTAATTTTCATGTTTTAGATCAAAGAAAAAGATTTGTACGGAATGATGGAGCTTTATAATGGAAATAAAAGTTTGGTTAAAATAAATAGAACTTATATAATATAAGTTATTAGAGAGATATTTTATGTAATTGGATTTATTGGATCGGAGTATGTGAAATGTTATTTCTATGGAGTTTCGACGTAATGGGCTCGCACTATTCGCTTTGTTGTAAATAAAAAAAGAAATTTACTGTATTGCACGTGCAACGAATGCACTACGCATGCAGTGGATATAGAAATATAGAAATATTAAATACGAAAAATGACCATGTCAAAAATTCAAAGATTAAAACTGATTTCAATTTTTTCAAACATTTAACGTCTCCATGTAATTTTCATCTAATAAATAAATAAGCTGAGTGAGCAATTTTAAATTCTAACGCGATGTCGTTTATAAATCTGAAAATAGTAGAATTAATTAATGTTATTCAGAGACGTTATATACATACGTTCATTTAGAAATTAGTTTAACCAAACGTCGTGTCAAGGAAAACACAATTTACGTGATTAAAGTTGATATTTTACACGAGTCAACACAATGTTACTTGGTACTGTTCGAATCGAATTAGAATCCAAATATCTCGCGATAGAATAAAAACATAGAAACATCGATACACTAACACGTTGATCGTCACGGTCGTCGCCGGTGACCCATGTTGTTACATTTTATAGGACAATTAAGATAAGAGAACAGATTTTTACAAATGCGAATTACTTCGATAGCGTTGCCAGAAAAAGGCGTACAAATAGAACAAAATATTCTACAAAAATTAAACGTTATGGTGTACTATATTTCAATCTATTGCGACTTTTACAACGAAATATGTAAATTCGCGTGGCAGTCAACGTGTTAATACCATGCACGCAAAAAAATCTTTCGAAGCGATCTCCCCGCGTCTGGAGGAGGGAAACACCGATGAGAGAGAAAGAGAAAGAGTGTCGAAATACGCAGCGTCTAGGCACGCGAGCATTGGACGCCACGAGGAGCGTCCTTAACAAAATTAAGCTTTAAATATTCACTTACCGAAATGCAGAAAGACTCCAGGCGTGGTAGCGTCATTCGTGAATCGCCTCCTTCGAGACCAAACGTGTCCCTCAAAGTCACAAACTTCTCTGACGTGCACTCGCGAACGATATACGACGATAAACACTACGTAAAACGATGATGTGACACTGTATCTCGCGACAGACTCACTAAAGAAAAGTACGGTCGCACGAAGCGGCACGCGGATGTGACAGGAGTGAACATAACCTTACAACCGGTGTCACGAAGTACGTACGTCGGAAGTACGGAGAGGAAGAGAACGCGAGAACGAACTACGAGTAGCACCAAGGAGACGGCGACCGTGAAACGATTCTCCAGTCCTCCAGAAGGTTCGAGGTCCCGACGAAAAGACACGAGTTGGTTTATCGCGAGTTGGAAAAACTGGATGCCACTCGCCTTCCACTCTGCGCGTCGCAGGAACACGGGTATAACAAGGACACCGTACCACGAGGCTTCCCGACACAATATCCGCAATCCGCGGAAGGACTGTCGTCCGACCGCGTTCACCCGCGCCCCTCCATCGACCACCGACCGGGAGAGGGAAGCCAGGTAGGACCACAGAGAGGGAGAAACGACGAGGCTTTCAGTGTGGAGACTGCGCGGGAACGAGGAAGAAGGACGAACGCACGGCGCCATTCGATTCAGGGTAGGAGAAAGTGAGAAGAATGCCATCAGACAGGAACGTACGTAGCGAAGGGCGTGGGGTTCCTGGAAGTAAGAAAGAAATTGATTTTTTATCATTAGACTAGAGATGTTTATGAAAATTCGTATTTTTATAAATATGACTAAGGAAATGGAACCTAGATAGAAAATTGCTTTATCTATTAAATAGATTATACACGGTATAGAGATTTTATTTCAGAGAGAATTATTAGATTTTACTACACAGGGTACTATACTTCGTACATATTTATTTATGTAAATTATGAACGTTCTGTGCATTTTTGCATTTTCAAATTTCCTATAAATTCATAATCTACTATTTTCGTTGGTAATTGTCGTTGTAAAGTCTTTCGAATTATTTTTGTTTGGTTTACTTAATTTCACTGTATAATTGTTTGTTATATATTTATTGCATTGATTGTAATTTTAAAATTTTTAAATGTGAAATTTAGTCAGTTTAATTGTTTTATTAGAATAATTGTTCAAGTTCGATATACTTTCAGTACCTATTTTCTTGTATTTTTCTAATTACAGATTTACAGGTTATAATGTCGTAAAACTTCGTTTAAGACGTAATAATACGAAATTGACCAAGACTGGTTATATCTTAGAAATATAAAAACACCGATAATTATATCTTTTAAAATAGAACATTTTTAACCAAACTAAGAATCGTTCGAGTCGATACATTTCTCTTTTGTTGTTGCATAACTTTATTAACTTTCAATTTTGTGAAGAAATAATATTCTTACTATTTCAAGGCTACTTGAGCATTAGTTATATTCATAAAATACGTAATACGTTTTAAAAGAAGTAAAATATGTCTCTTTGAGAATATCACTAAACCAATAAAAAGAATAAATTGAAACCTTCCAACCAACAATTCACTAACGAGAATAATTTTTGTACGATTTGAAAATGCATGGATGAAATTTTATCGACAAGTGACATTTATTACGTAAACATTTATGTAATAACAATTTACATTTCAAATGTCTCGCTGTTTTTGTCAGTCTCGTACTACAGTTATTTACATATAATATATAACAACCGTTTATTAGAACGATATATAATTGTCAAAGCTTAACATACCTTCGTTTCTCTCCTTACATCTTTCCAATGCTCATGGTGTACAGGTTACACATTCAGAATACTGTAAAACTTCGTCGTACTTCGAACCTGTAGTTAACTATACTTTCATGCGTTACTTTCTTTTTAATAATAAGAGTACACTCGAAGAAAACGGAACATGTTCCAGATACCAAACTCTTCCATTCTTTTTTGCATGCAACGTACCACGTACAGAACTATTCGAAACTTCGAAACTGCTAACCAGAAGTGCATACGTCGGTTACCGCCAAAACTAATAATAAGATACGTGATTGAATCCTATTGGCTATTTGCCCTTTACGAATTATCTAAAAGCCAATCAGAAATTAGTTCTGAAAATCTAACGAAAATTACACCAATACGTATTACCGTTTCTTATATTTTGTTATTCTTCTAAAAATAAACGGAACATTAAAACTGTTTTTAACTCCGAACGATCCGTTCTAGAAAAAAAGTATTTATTTACAACCAATGAAATCAGAGGACCAGTGTTATTCGATAGCACGTTAGAGTCATATATGGAGTTTACAGTGGTTGATTGCGTGAAATTCCGATAAATATTTCTTTCTCGGACGTTTAATAGCGTCACGCCTGTTCACGGTCAGGTTAGCCTACCGGCGCGCGCTTGCGGGCGAGGGGTCGGGCGGGATCCGGGGAGATCGACCACTGAGTCAAACGACCGGTCGAGTTTGCGCAGTGGACAAAGCATAACCGCAGTACAAACTTTTTCCATGTTCGAAGGGGCAAGTAACGCGGCTCGTAACTGCGGTAGGTAGGATTCTGAAAGGACTACAGCGAGATCCTATGCGAAGAATTCCTAAAAGGTACGGTTCACTCCACCTATAGTTCCTCCTTCACCAAATATTCCATGTATTTCCAACACTTTATACGTACTAGAGTTTACAAGACCGGAGTTGAGATTGAGTTGGTCCAGGTTAGATTCGATCTGGATCTAGATTAACACTACTATTCAGTAATAACGAAAGTAAGATAATCTCTTTTGTTATATAGTATATTTCTATGTATTGAAATTAATTTACTATAACAATATATTACAAATAATATACTAATTAAATTTTGTATCATTTAATACTACTTTGATGCGACTACGATAATTTGATACCATGAAAATGAAATGTAGAAGCTAATAAAAAAATGCTTCATTGGAAGTTAAGAATGTCTGAAAATATATTTTAGGGGCAATGTATGTCTTTCTACTCCTTTAAGCGAGAGTGAGCTATGAATATCTTACCTGTATATTTTACATAAGATCCTCTTGTACAATACTCTACCAATTAACAGTATTAGTCAATTAATAAGTTACAAGTTATCGAATATAAACTTCTTTTTTATAACTGCACATTCTCACATGAAGTAGAATAATCAGTTGATGTGTAAGTTATAAAACTAACAAATACAATTTTATTTATTTTATTACCAAGTTTGTTATGCAAGAGAAGTTATTGATACTGACAATACTGGCTTGTGATTAATACTGGCTTGTGATTTGTAATTTGTAAAATTCCCCATATATGCAAATTTTTGTGCAAATTCATATTTTTATATAACTGATGAAACAAATGGAATTTAACAGCAAGTAGAAATTTATTTCATTCACCGAATATTATAATATACAGTATACATTGAAAATTTTGTACATTTTTGCATATTATGTGCGTTTTGTGCATTTTTGTAATTTTACAATTTCAAATTCCTTATAAATGCATAAAAATCGGTAGTTTATTATTTAAATAATGTCATTAATTAATTGTACAAGATGGTGAAGTTAGCGAAGTTAACACGTACAGTAGTGTACATACCTGTGAGATTCGATACCTCGCCGCTCGCGTCGCATCTTTCGATTATCGAACGAATAGTTTCGCACGTTACGCGTTCTTTGACGAATCCGTTGAAATCAAGCGTAATTTGAGTTTGATTTTCGATAAATACGTGATACGTTAGATTGAAATGTGCGATGTCGGCGTGTCATAAGTTGTAATAACGTGTATTGTGTGTGCAGTCAATAATGATCACCTTGTCCATTGTACCAGGATTTGTTTACTCGCCAAAGCACGTTACTCGTTCAACTGGTGAGCGTCGAAGGTGCAACAAATCATTTTCGTTTGAATTACGAAGCTGCTGACGTTCATTGGAATGCCGATAAAAAGAGTTACGAGATCCGTGAGTTTTTTATTAATTCATATATTATATGTACATTATTAATTCACACGCACGATAGACACTTGTTTTATATCGGAAATCGTATTGGTGGATGATTTTTTTTTAAGCGTTTGCATCAACGTATTTCGAGATGTTACAGATTTTATCATAGCATTTTATTACAGCAATATAATACATTTAAGATGATATTGTAACAATTTCAAAAGTGTAGAAACATTGATAAATGTATATTATGTCTTGTATATGCTTAGTTTCTCTGTACACGATACCTATAATTGATATAACTGGCAGCCATTTTGTTAAAATTTCATTCGTATGCTAAAAGGTAACAGACTTGGATTTATACGTAATAAAATCTTAGTTGAAATTTGCACGTTAGCGAAATTGTAATTATTAGTCGTTTCAATTAAAAAGAATGCAAGATTGATATAATAGTTATTTTTTTAAATGTGTTTTTAACATTTATAAGAGAAAGAAAGTAATGACCTTAGAAAGAAACTAACCTTGAGAAAAAATCATCCGACGGAGGATAATTGGTAATAATAACTTCTATCTCGTGCTATATATAGAACGATTAATGCAAACAGATCACATGGCCAACCTTGATCAAGAGTTACAGCCTCGTTGCAGTTCGTTCACCTTGTTTGCGGTTATCTATACACCAAGTGTTTTCAATGATCATTTTTCCTACCAATATAGATCCGCAGACATCTGATCAAATCACTACCAATCATATTGCACGAATAATTTCTAATTTGAATCAACTGTAAATAATCGAGTAGAGTCTCACTGTATTGTCTCAATTTTATTAAGGAAATCCGTGAACACAACGACGGCTGTAATTCAAAACCAAGATTCAAATAAACCCCATGCTCATACGTGTAAATGTAGAATTTGACTAAATTTAAATGCCAAGTGTTCATGTAGTATTCGTATTAAATGGAATATTTTAATGACATTTAAGCCATGTACTAAAAAGGTTCGGCCGGACAATTTTAACCGTGCAAATAAATATTTAATTAAAATATTATATTTTTACTGCCAACGCTGGTACAACTACTGCTGTTTTTTACTATAAGGTCTTTTTATTCGTATTAAAATGACAATATTCTATTTTTAATATGTTCTTTATCGTACATTGTATTTTGTGCTAATTTTTTGTATTAAGTGCCGACGGTAACGTTCTTTTATTGCTACTAAAATTACAATATTCTACTTTTTTATCATATTTTTTATCAAATATCGGTGTTTTTATTGCTAACTGTAAAGTTGCCGTATTGATATTAAAATTACAACATTTTATCGTATTTTTTTAGCACATATCGTCTTTTTCGTATCAACGGTAAGATTCCTATTTTCTAATTATATTACTTTAACTATTTTACTTATTAACGTTGAATTATTTGTAAATCCATATATGTACCGTTATTCGAAGGATTTCGATTTGATAATTAACGCACATGTCTGTCGCGTAAACGTACAGAAACAAGACTACAGGTGTTGGAAAAATGAAAAGAAGGAAAAAAAGAAAGGAAATTTTCACCCATGTATGAAAAGCACATCGACACGGCGTCGAAGAATTAGAGCAGTCGCGTGATTTTCCGTACAATTGGCTCCGCGTGCGGCATATCGATATCGAACGAGTTCGTTACGCTTTCTAAGTAGGCCCGTACTCGAATATTTTTCCTGGAAAATGCTAGATTGCCTCCACAATGGGCAATTACACGCGCTTGTAAGCCTTTCCGATTACGGACGTTCGAACGCGTCCCATTCGCATTTCCCTTTGTCCTCGTCTCCCGTTCACCTTTTGTACGAACGCACGGCCAATTAGAGGAAGACTCGTCATCGATTTAGCTCACGTTCGACCCTCCAAAACCGAAGAGAGTCATTCTCTATTATTCCAGCTTTTTGGAATTTTTTAACTTTTAGTTAGATCCAGATTAGTTATCGATCTCTCTCTCTCTCTCTCTCTCTCTCTCTCTCTCTCGGCCGTTGAAGAGTAGAGTATTATTTACAGGTATTTCAATTTTTAGCAATTCGTACGTTTGAACTTTCGATCGGATTAGGATTAGTCGGCTGTTTCGCTTTTGTTCGTAATTTGGATGTTTCAGAAAAAAAAGAAAATAAAACAGACAATTTTTTCTGGCGACACGAATTTTTCCTCAGAAACCAGAGAATCATTTTTGGTGATAGTAAATGTTAGTAACCTGAATTCCCGATTAGATCACGATTTCTCCTGGAACTTAAAAGAATTATTTCCAGCGATTCGAATCTGAAAAATGCAATTGCAATGTTGAAAACTGAAGATTCGAATCTTTCTATCATTTACCATCGGTTGGATTATTATTTTCGCGAAAATTTACTGTTGATTTTATTCTTATTAATATTAACTTCGGGGTAACGCCTTATACAGGTTGCTTTAATAATCACACACAATAGTGGACGAAAAGAAGTTTAAAGGGTACAGTAAAGAAGATTGCACAATTTTACAATATTGAATTATATTAGGTGATTGTTAAAAGCAACGAATATATAATGTTAGTGTTCCTAAATAATAGGCGTATTTCTAAATAAAAATGCGAATGTTCAACGTAAGTTTCACGTTAGGTTCGGGTTTAGTCTTAATGTGAAATTAACAGTAGTTAGAATCGTTCGCGACACTCTTTAAAATGATATTTTTAAATAGCCCAGTTCAACGTATTGCTGTAAAGAAAAAGAAATTGGACGTTCCGAACAAACTGTAACGTGTTATCTGTATAAATTTCGAAATGAAAATGTGTGATGAATTAGGGGAGATAAGATGCCGAATGTTTGTATACGACATGGTTGTCTATCGGTTCCACGGGGAAATGACATATTGACACAGGTAGGTAACGGAATTACGGGATCGCACATACGTTAAGATGACACAATCAAGACTGATAACGTTAAGTAAACGAGGATATTAATGGAGGCGCAAACGTTGCCTCGCAAACAAAACGGGGTTCGCTTTTATCTGTCTTTATGGCCACCATAACTCTTCTCCGAATCACCCTATACATTCCTATAAATCAATGCCCAACCGTTTAAATTTAAACCGATCGTCCACTGTATAAAAATCACATAATTTACATCAATGTAAAACTATCCGTGCAAATGTATGCGATATATGCGATGAACACTTTAATTATTTCATGTTAATAATTATCGTATAAATGTAAAGGAAAATTGAAGAGGAAAATGTAAGATATATATCGTGTTTAATGTATAGTTTCTGTACTATGTAGCTGGCCGACTAATATATACAGAGTGGTTCATAAAATATATTCCAGAGATGGCAAAATATACTGTACAATTGATACAACCAATAGGACTAATATTTGCGTGGAAGTTTAGTTTGGGTTTTAATTCCGGATTGCTGCACTATGAATTATTAATGTAATTTCCACGTAATACATCAATCCTACAGTTTGCAAACACAAAAGAATATGTTAATATAGCAATGTAATGTTACGATGATTGAATGTAATGTGTACAAAAATAATAATTAATGCATATTGTGTATATAGAATAATGATTAAAATATCAGAAACCTGACAATGATATAGCCGGGAAAACAATTGCACGGCAAGTGATTAACAAAAGTTCAAATATATCGAAGCACCTTCTTGTCGTATTTTAGCCCTCGGAAGCTGTCATCGAAGGAAATCATTTCGATGTTAAGGAACGATGTGTAACGTTTCAGTCGCGTACAGTAGAATCGATAAAGTCGAAGAAATATGCTTAATACAGATGAGAGGTAAAAGCTTGCCGTTGCAAAAAATAAAACTTCACTCATAGCAGCTTTCAAAGATCAGGATTCGAACTGCACGAAAAAAACTGTAGAACGTGCAAAGGACTCGTCGACAAATAGCCTTAAATACGTCAATCGCGATATTGGCGTGTATCCGGCATGAAATTCTTGGAACTATAGATGGAGACCGCGAGCCATAGTTTTTTATCGCGCGTCGCGTCGAGAAATTTGAGCCGACAAATATTTGCTTCACTGCTCGCTGTAATTATTTTCGTCTTAGACGGTCATTATATCGCATGCAGGTGTACGTGTCTGCGAAGGAATCGTGAGAAATAAGAAACGGTGAAGAAAAGGGAGGCGAGCATTAAGGAACAGATTGAAAGTTGAATTATTGAGTCGACGCTTGCTATGTAAATCATAGGAAAACGTTACTTCGCTCTGTTCGCCAACAGCCTGATGTAGTTTTCCCATTTTCTTACGCGGAAACACATTTGTTTCTTTGCCGGGTCCTCGTCTAATTTTCTGACTCCGTTGTAACAAGCTACGTCGCCCATGGGAAACCAACCCCGTAGAGATCCCTTCGCTCCGTCTGGCTATTCACTCGAACCGTAATTTTATGCTAATTGAATAACGAACGATGACTGTTTATAAATGAAGATTTCAAAATTCTCTCGAGTGAATAGCGGCCCTGAGTTATGGAAATTTGTGTTAGGATTGATTAGTCGTCGAGACTGACTTTGGCTTTGCGGATAAAATAATTCGAAATAAGATTGACTTTCTCCAACGGGACTTGTCAGTTATTAAATTTATTATCATTAATTTTATTATTGGATAGTTTAACATTTGTTATTAAGTTTATTACTAGTATTAAGTTGAGACTTGAAGATTCTTTTATTTTTACCTACGGAGCTTGAGATTAAGAACGATTAATGTTTCCGGTTGTTTTATGAACAGGCTAATTAGCCAGTCAGTTTTTATATTTTGTTATTACAGTCTATGGTTATTACGCGGTTGGATGACTTGAGATTACGATTGATTAGTTAATTATGGCTCGGTGGCTACAAATTATGGCTTCTAATTATTACTTCCAGTAAATACCTTTGCAGATATAATTTTGGTCTTATGAATAAATTAGTTAACGATCAATCGTTGGTTATCGTATTTCAAAAATAATTCCTGATTTTTTCTGTTTGTTTCAAACGGTACAGGTTTTATCGAACAGTCATCGCCGCCGATGAATTCATTCTATCGAACTTGTTTCATATATAACGTGATTTGTGTGCTTCGTTTCCGAACGGAGCCTCATGGTCGTAATGAGTGACGGAGAGAAATTTTCCAGGTCGATCGTCGGCTAATTGTCTCTGTAAATAACTTTTCGTGCAATGTTTCCAAAGCTCTGTATCTTAGAATCTCAGATTATAATTAAAAAGCCTGTTATATCATTAATAAAAGAGACCAATTATAAGAGCTAGACTTTTTATTTCTACGCTCGCCTGGCGCCTGAAGACAGGCTACCGTCAATACACCGCTGCGTCACGGTTCTCGGTACTACAGGAGATTTTAACATTTTTATTCAAAATTTCCTAAATATATATATATATATTCTTATTCGACAATTCTCCGAAGATGCGGAAGAAAGAAACGGATTTCTCTCAAGCAAAAGGTAATGAGGAAGGGTTGATGAATAAATTGCAAGCTCACTTTTATCCGATTATATTTTTCCATCGTCACGAGTAAATACATCTATAAAAAATATAACAATTATGTACAACGACAAATAGCGAATTGAAATCGCCTATGAAGCAGCAAGCAACACGGTTATGTTGCGCAAAACACATACTAACGGAGTATTCGAAAGAAAAAAAATGAAAAAGACAACAACAACGAGATGCGTGTTCCCGGCATCGGTTCCGATCTAACAGCCACCATATTGTACACGGTGGATCATCGAATCGTAAAATGGCGGAATAGCGTCGTTCCCGGGATGCACATAACCTATACGCTGTATATCGTTTCCCTAACAGGATAACGTTGCCGCGTGTGAACAATACTTCGCAGGCAACGGATGATCTATCTCTCTGATGAGCAGTCTTGCGATTTCCTGGATCGTTCGAACTCTATACGATCGAGAAAAACGGAGGTACAAAAGATCCTAGATGGCGCGATGTACGATCCGGTAGATCCGTTCGATCCATTCGAATCCTCCATTGAACGCTTAATCTCTCGTGGTTTCTTGAAGATGGTGCCGATCGATCCGTACCCTCGACGTTTCCGATTGGCCCTCTTCAGTTTTGTATCACGGCTAGAAAGAGAAAACAAATCGATCAATCTTGATAGATCATTGCCCGATAGAACGCAGATTTTTATAAAAATTTATATTGTTCTACATATCGTTCGAAGAATGGATTGTGCCAGTTGTTTTATTTGCTACATATAATAACTATAGTACCATATTTTATTTTTTTTTTTTTACGTACAGTTTTTATTTATATATCTTTGCTTTGTTTGTATCACACCGTGATGCCACGTTTGTGCCTTCAGATTTATCATAAATTTAAAAATACAAAAGTCAGCAGAATGTACACGATATACGTAAAATATGTAAAATACTGCAAAGTGGGATACTCGTCACTATCTTTAATAGGCGAAGCAAATTACTACACAGCTTCGGTTGCTTTAATTCTTTAGTTGGTTTTCCTAATCTCTTGATAAGATTCGATAATTCTTTGATTGTTCGCGATAGCTCGTTGGTGCTACCGACGGAAGAATTGTATCGAGATGGATAAACTTTTATTTCAAGTGATATTTGAGCAAGAGATTAAGTTACGTTTATGTACATATATCGACTTGTGAAGTTGACCGAAGATAATGCTAACCTGTGATAGCACTTTAAATAACGCTTCAGAGAACATACCCTTTCTATTTTTAGGCACCGATTAAGATTTTTAGAATTTCCTTGTAGTATTTTAGAAAATGTCCTGCCTATTTGCAATTTCAATCTAAATTCAACACGGAGGATCAAACTATTTTTTGTGTAAATTGAAATCAGCAAGATGTTAGAACTGACGCGTCAACTCTGTAGACCTGTTCCATCAAACGATTTCTTGGATCATCTCGTATCAGAGGACAGAAATGTGTTTCTCTTTACCGAAGTCAGGGTACTCAGAATTACGTGAACCTCTCAATCCCTTTCCTTGCAGATGTTTAGTCTTTTCGCTTATTCTTTAATCTTCCCGATCGTCCAGAGTTCAGATTACCAAAAATATCTTCAAACTCTTCACGAACGTACTAGGACGCGCGTTGGATTTTCTGATATCGAAGTTCTCAGAAAGCTCGAAGAATCTTCGTAATAAATCGAAGTGGTGAGTCCAACGTTGATACTTGATTTTATTAGTTCTCTTTTCACATCGTCCTACTACCTCAGTCAGATGACTAGTCAGTAATTCAATCAAAAAAAAGAGAAATTCTAAAAGGGAAGCATCGCGACGAATGAAAGAAATTTCGAGCAGAAGCTCGTAAGTTTAGCTGACTATGTACGTCATGTAAACGCGATGCATGCCGTGCATGGAGATTTTTCGCGATGCGGATTATCTTGTAAGGGCTGGCCGTAAAGGTCGGCGATAAATCGTCGTTGGCGAGGAAGTTTGGTGAAACTGGTTTTACGACGCGGTGAGATTTAACGTTCTCGGTTTACCGTCGATGGGAACCCTAACCGTGGATCTGGGCAAAGCCGTTCTTCGGACGACGTATCGTTTAACTTCTTATCCTGTGCGCCACGCTGCCGCAAGAATATTCTGAATCAGGTTTAAGTCACTTTCCTGCAAACTGTCCTAGTTGCAGCCTAATGGCTTTCGGAGGAGGAATCCAGAGACTGACGTCTGTCGTCACCAGACTGCGGGGTTACTTACAACAGTTCATGAAGGTATCTCAACACTTAGCATTGCGAACTTTCTTGCATATGTTATACGTGTTATACACGGTGTCCCGTTATTCATAGTATAAGTGAGAAGGATATGATTGTACGTGAAAAAATAAGTCGAAGATATAGGATCAGTTCTTTTCATTTATAAAATATAAAATTGTATGTGTTATATAAAAGGGACGAAAGATACGTACATAATGTAACGTGTGAGAGGAATTAAAGAGAAAATGTTCATTGTAAGGAACTGCGATCAGCTGGAAATATTAGAAGATAGATGCCAGAGCAGAAGGTGAACGAGCTTACCAAGTGTACGAAGAGTTAAATATTTTCAGTGGCACGAATGCTGATAAAATTGAGCGACAGATAGTACCGCACTGTGTACCAAGTGTACACAGAATGAAAAAGAGAATTCTTAACAAAGTAGACTTTGATACGAAGCCTGTAAATAGCTAGAAGTAGAATATTTAGAAAAGTACACGGCGGTCAGCTGGAAATATTGAAAAATGAATGACGCACCATGAGCTGATACTAATGTACCAAGTCTACAAGGAATCGAAAAGAGGATCTTCCATCTAAAATGGACTCTGATCGGCTTAAATTAAAGATAAAAGAAAAATTCAAAAATGGAAAAGATACAAAAATAGCGTACGATAGATTATATAGCAGCTTACAAAGAGTTAAAGAAGGAATTAGAGAGAAAAAAGACGGACCTTGAATAGCTGAAAAAATGAAAAAATACTTATGTAACACGAACGTAAAGATCATACCTCCGTCTTCTGAATGTTGACGCTGTTCAGCGCGACAGCTTCAGCGGAGCACTCATCCTCCGTGTGGTTCTTCACGCCGAAGATAGTTTTGTACATGAAGGACGATAAAAGGGCGCCACCAATGGGGCCGAACCAGTAGATCCAGTGATGTGACCACTGATTGTTCCAGAGCGCTGGTGCCAATGACCTGGCCGGGTTCATGCTGCAGCCTGTGTAAGGTCCGAACGCGAGCGCAAGAGCAGCGACCGTCAGACCGAATCTGATTGGCACCGAGTCGGTGTTTTTCACGTTTCTACTGTCCCAGACGGCGCACGCGACCAGCATCAGTATAGCGGTGGAAATGCCCTCGAGCAACAGGCCCTGGATCGCAGATAGCTCCGAGTGTAGATCGGTCACGCAAAACATGTCCGCCTCGCTGAGGGTCTTGCTCGTCAGGTTACCTGCCGGCGTCACCACCTGCAACGCCAGTTCCGGTACATCGAGGTTTTCATGGAAATGGGAGATTAATACAGGATTGGTTAAGATCAGAAAGAATGAATTGGTAATAAGGAACGTGATATGGTTAGGATCAGTTAGTAGGTTAGGTTAGGAGTTAGGATTAGTTTTGATAATGCGTGGCAAGATTACTTGAAGAATAATGAATAGTTGCAGCTGGTCAGGGTTGATTGATATTGGTGTGATGAATTATTCAATTTTAATGCTTTGGCAATGCGAAAGGATTAATTGAAGGTTGATGCATTGGTTGGAATTGACTTGAGTTGATATACTATATACTGGATTTTGTTAGAATTGATATTGTACATGATTCAGTTCCAGTCTGGATTGTTGAAGATTACTCAAATAGTCCTGACTGTTTGATATTGATGCGATGAACTATTCGGTTCTAGCGCTTTGGCAATGTGTGAAAATTAATGGAAGGTTGATGCATTGGTTGGAATTCACTTGAGTCGATATAGTACCTATTGGAGTTGGTTAGAATGGACATGGTGGATGATTCAATCCCAGTTTGGATTGCTGAAGATCAATGAAATGGTTATGATTGATATTGCTATTATAAACAATTCGAGTCTAGGATTAATCTAAGATTAATGCAATGGTTGAAATTGATTCGGATTAACATAATGCTTAATTCTATAAATCTACCTGATTGATTGTATTCAAAAAGAATCAAACAAAAGTTAACGAATACACAACCTAGATAAGAAAAAACGTTTGCAAGCGTTGTTATCACAGGTATTCGTTTTCAAATAGAGCTTGACCACGGTCTATACAGATAGCGTGATATCATGACTAGTTATCGTTCCATAAATGAATGTAACAGAAGGTCTTGAACTCGATAAACGGATACATGTCGAGGTTGCGATTATATACTGGCCTCTTTTCGAAATCGCGTTAAAATCATTCTCTTGTACGTTTCACGTATTTTTCAAAGATTTACAGACTGATCCACGCATGATAATAATATTCGATGTATTATTATGTTATTATTAAGCGATATCTATCTTGTGAGCAATCTTGAAGCTTAAGATTGATGTGCCAAGTGGCTGGTTTATCAGCTTGCACACTACAACGAGTAAAAAGTCCACATATTCTCCAAATTTGCTCTTGCAGAATTGCCTGTTACGATGAGAAAATATTCTGCCTCGAAACAGGTACAGGTCGTTTCATTTTACAACGTAACACGAACTTGATCAGCCTAAAATATTTCAGAAAGTACGTGTACCCATAAAATTTAATTAGAGAAAAGTACCAATAGCTTTTTAGAGGACGAATTTTTCAAGTTATCCTGTTAAAAGCGCGACCTTAAAGAATTCAACATCGCAGTTTATCCGTTTCGGTGTACGATCAATATAAATAGAGGATGACCAAAGTTGTGAATGAATTACGAAAGTACGAACCTTCAGCATGCCGAACCCCAGGATTCCGCCGACTATCTGGGACAACAGGTACACCAATCCCTCGGGAATAGTCTTCTTCCCGAGCACTACCGATCCCACCGTGATGGCAGGGTTAATGTGAGCATCGCTGATGTGGCCAATAGACTGAAAGGACCAAACGAATCTTAGCTTCGAATTATTCAATAGCCACGAATAGTCGGTTCATATAGACATTTAGGAACCTATTTGTATTTCTACTACGATTAATTCAAATTTGAGTCTTGTCTAGAAATTTATTCCTTTATGATAATAGAAATTCTAACTTTGATCCAAAAGACGAGAGCTAACATACGTTATGAATAGACTGTTTTAAGATACATAGTGTAGTTGTACAGTGTGATAGATATATAAAATAAGAATCAAAGTATAGTGTATAATTTGGATCATCAGATATAACAAAATCAACCAGAGAATAAATATGTGTAAATGAAATCGAAATGCCAAAATTGATGGATACCAACTTGAATCACAATCATCACAGCAAGGCCAAAGGTTAAAGAAATTTGAAGTGGAGTGGGTTCAGAGCCCAGGCCTCCAACGCATCCCATGCAGCCAACGAATAGCAATATAGAGGTGCCAATCGTCTCGGCCAAAATTATCAACACGGTTTTCTTCATAGCGCCTTCGCCATGCATCAGCTCCTTAAAACCTGCAACATGAAACACACTGTAGACGATCCGTAACTTCTTAGATAATCTCAATCGTCAATGATTTTGTCAATTCTCTTATTTAACTAGAATGTTAATGAAAATACTGGAGGAAATATTTTCACTTTGACACGAAACTTTTTAGCTTAATAGCTACAGGTAGTTTCATTTTATTATCCACGGCATGGATTTTCATTCTCTTGTTTAACCAGAATGTTAATGAAGATGCTGTAACCTCGAGGAAATATTTTTACTTTGACGCGAAACTTGTTACCTTAATAGCTACAGGTGGTTTCATTTCCTTGTCCATACATGGACCTACATGTTTTCAATAAATTTTATCATAAAGCATCCCGTAAAATATCCCCCAAAAAACTCTAGGAAAGCAATTTTCAAATCGAAATTCAGCGATCTGATTAATTAGAATCTTTAAATAAATTTGAGTAGAACTCGTAATCGAGATATACGTCAGCCTCGGTAACTTTTCATTCTATGAAAATGTTTCTTCTCGTTCCACTCGTCAGACTCGTGACAGACATTTTCCACGACGTCGGCGACATTTATCATGTATAGAAAACACGCCAAACGAGCGTTCGTAATGGTGTTCTCGAGACTCGAGTCTCGACAGGTGTCGACAAGGACAGAGACGTTCCCGTGGTGGTGGTCGCTCTCTCAACGAGCGAGACAGGCGGTGATAAAGGTGAAATATTAATAAACCTATTTTTCTTCCGTCTAACCAGTACAAGATGTTCGAGGGTCCAAAAACTAGTGAATTATAAATTTCTCGGCTTTTCATGGTATTCTCAAAACGGAACACTTTCACCAAAGCACAGATATTTCGCAGAAAAACGGGAATAGCTACCAAACGACGTCGTTATATTCGTCGCGTTTTACCTCTTCAACTTTTAAGATTTTTTAATTCCGAATTTCTTGATCTTCTAATTTCTCTTAAAAATTCTCTCTTTCGATATTCTTCGAGTTTTATCCGAAACATTTGTCGCCAGGTAATATTTTTACGATCTTGAATGTTTCGTCGTATATTACGAAAGAGTCGTCACTAACGTACGATACGCGTTCTTTTCCTCGTTTACGTATTTACGCACGATGTATATAAATATATAAAATGTACATGTATAAAAATATAAACGAGATGAAGCAAACGAAGAAACGAGAAATGGCCTAGACGAAGATTTTCACGATGAACGAAGAACTTGTTTCTTTTTTATCATCGATGTATATATATACGAGTATATTACCGCACTTGCAAACCATTGCGTGGATATTACACAGTACGCGTACACGGAACCACTTGCACCGATGAAATAAGTAGTCTGAACGATAGTTATCTACGTCGGTCTCGTCCAACGAAATACGACGTATACGTTGGTACAATGATGTTGACAGTTGATTAGCCACTATACACGACGCAGCACGAAACTGGCTCAGCCGAGTGATAGCCCAGTGTAAATACACTTACACCGCGCGATGCCATTCAAACGCAAATATTGCACCTGTTTGATCGGTATTTTTGGAAGAGTTCAATATCTATGGTAAAACGTCCTTGTGTACATTTACGTGGATATTTCTCTTTTCTCTCTCTTTTTTTTTTTTTTTTTTTTTGAAACGCTCTGTAGGTGGATTTTATGCATTATCTTCGTATATATACATAGAAGATAGAAAAGAAAGGATACCATCGATTTAACTATTTTTAGTAAAACTACGAAACGTTTTTTCAGTCAAATATACGGATATTAATCTTTTATCGGCGGGACTTGTATTTTGAAACGCCTTTTGAATTTTATTCTGCGTCGAAGATCATTATTTTCCATATTTTCAGTACTCTTTATCGTTTCTAATAAAACGATGAAACGACGGCTGAACTTATCTATGTGCGTTAACCTTCCGGCGAATGGGACTTTGTTTTTGAAACACCTTCGTATTTTATCCTGTACTCAATTGACGCCGCTGTTTCTGCCTACTTCCGATAGATCTTTTTGATGTGTTCGACGGAACCGTAGTAGCTTTTACGGGCCTCGAAAGATCCTCTCGTCCGTCCACGTTTTTGTATCGACAGTCTAACGAGTAATACGAACCTTTTTGACGAATTTTTTTACGAATAATATTCCGTAAACCGATATCGTCGCAAAGAAAAAAAAAGCAACGACGTAGTATGTCACTGTTTGTATCGTTTATGATACGTATTGGAATCAAGATGATGGCCAGATACGATTTCCCTTGAAATTTCTTAGAATTGATCGTAAATTTGTTTTTACTGGCTGGTGCACGTCGAAAGAGTGTAGAATTTCAATGACGGAGCACAGTTTGCACGTTACTCAGGAATTACACTCGTGCAACGATAGATCGAGACGAGGATCGATCGTAAATCAGGACGTCACCTTGCCACACGCAAGCAGGTCGTACACTCGCGTTTACAGAGATAACGTCAGACCCGGGAAGATCGAGTCGCGTAAAACATCACTCAGCACCGTCTACCGAAGTTGTTCCTTTAGTTGTGCGAGTTTCGTAACGCAATTGAAACCGCAATATCAAACACTTCCGTTACGTTAATACAGGGCTCTTCACAGTTTCTGCTTTAATTAGAGCTAATTAGATTCGAATAAATGAGTTTTCCGCAGTAGTATCAACCTCTGCCGTGGAAGATTTTATCTTGGAGGTTAGGAATTTGACAAGCGAGGATTTCGGATGTTTAATTGTACAAATTGCAAATAAATTTAGACAAGGAAGTTTTCTAGAGTAATTATTATTAATTAATTTCTTTATGGAAGTACTCGTTTTAGAGGTTAGGAAATATGATATCGAACAATGGCGGCCCGCAGAAGAAATGAAACGGGGTAACCCAAACACTCTGAGGTTAGAAAGTGCAAAATAATACTAATAAATATCGTATATTATGTAAATACAGTATAATATACTTAAGGTTATAGATTGTTATTCCAGCGTTAATGGTTGTTTCTACGTTAAAAGGAGTCTACGTTATTTAAAAAATGTCATGAACGATTAACACCACTGTGTGTGATTTCGATCGAAAAAGAAATTTCAGAAATTTCCAACTGTTTCCAACAATTTGTTTTGAAATACCGAATTTTCTATATGTAGATTTATTAATAAACTGTTTACGCGTTAAGAAATGCTACTTAGTTATCTTTTATGTACGCAGAACCCCTACATAACATCATCATTGGCTGCTATTGATATCGGGAATTATTATCACTTGACTACAGAATATTTCAAAATTTATGTTACCAATTCCTTTCACGTAATATTTTCTGCGATATACAAGTTGTTCCGACAATTCACAAACTCGCGAAAAGAAACGTTAAACAGAATTTTCGAAGTTTGTGGAAAGCGACGAAAGAAAATACTAAAAATAATCGTTAAAAACTACAGAGCGTTTCAAAGTAACTAAATCTACATCTTCCAAGCTCGATCAATCCAACGCTTTCTTTCCACTTCTTTGCATTTTAAATTGTAGTCTTTACCAACTTACTGCTAATTCTCGATACTTCTATACAGGGAGTTTCAAACCAAAAGATCGTTAAGTGCACGCGAACATAACCTCACAGTTAATCACGAATCTCTTCGCATATACGTTTCTAGATGATATTACAGCGTCGAATGGACTTCGGAAAAAAGAAAAGGAGCGCGTTTTTTCCACCGAAACACGCGGTTACTTGTATTTTTGCCCTCTGGTCCGCGAATCCGCTCTTCTAGTCCGTAAATGCCGGCAAAGTAATCAGAGTGCACGTTCATCGGAAGAGTGCACGGTGATTGATGTGGCTCTTCGGCATCGCTATCGATCCGTCCCGATGAAAATATCTATACCCGTGGAAATTAGAACCATACAAAATAATGCCCATACACGTGGTTCCACGATCTCGTTATCTGCAATTACCGAAAATTCCTGGCAACGCCAAAGAGAAACAATATCCACGTTATCGACCGAACTTTAAGTTCACCTGGTGAATTTTCATGAATTTGCCAAATTTCGCGTCAATTTCTAAACTTTGAAAATTTAATTCTTTCGTGCTACACAGTCGGTTCGAATTTCCGAAACTCGGTTTCGTGTTCGTTTCCATGCCAATTTTCAAGTCTCGAAAATTTAACATCGTTACGCCGATCGCCTCGTCTCGGACCGATTTTCAAAAATTCGCCACTCCTTCCATTTTTACGTTGATTCGTAAATTTCGCAAATTTAATCTCTCTTATCGCGTTTCGCGTGAATTGGGGCTCGCTTCGAAGCTTTGGAATTTTCGAAGCTTGGCTCCTGCGTGTGATTCTACCTCAATTTTCGATACTTTGCAAATTTAATGATCATTTGCGCTAGTCGACTCGCTTCGGCCGAGTTTCCGCTACTTAACGTCGATAATTCTTCCCACGCGAATTGACAAAATCTTTATGGACATTGTGAAGCAAATTCACATGTCCGATTAATTCTCTTACAATAATCCGACTATAATTTGGGTAATTGCGCTTTGTTTATGTGGCGGGTGTAAGATAAACGTTCGAACGTTCATTATAGCAGCTGATTCTGATTTACGAACCAGAGTAATTAAAGTAATTGTAGCCGTTTCGTAATCATCGTAGTTAATTTGCAGTTACATAAACGCGATAATTTTTAGGAATTTGTTAACGCTGGAATTTTTTCATCGTAATCGAATTACGTTAGCGCATACGTTATTCGCTTTTCTAAAAATATCTTATCCGAAACGTTTTTATCGTAAATGATAGACGTACGTAAGAAAAACAGAAGAGAATACAAGTTGAATTTCAGAAATCATTCGCTTTAATCTCCTAATCTTTTTTTATTAATTATTTTATCATCCTCATTCTGTATCACGACAGGACTATAAATATTCGTAAATTGATAACTGATTTATATTCACATGATCCAGAATTTTAGTTCATGTTCTAAGATCGTAATACTGTTACAGATAAATACGGTGAAGATTAGTAATCGCAAAATTAGTAACAATAGTAATAATATAATTAGTAACAAGAACAACATTACGATCTATTAGAAGCATAGAAAAACATATACAGTGTATCTTTCTTTTTCAAAAGGATACGAATGAGATATTTTAGAAAGGGATAATTGGATTTTAAAACAGGCATCGTGCAACGGTGCGTTTCGCCGCTTTTACGCCAGTGAACAGGTAATTGCGATTCGCTGGATACATCGTAATTGCGTGTAATTTATGCCAGTCGCATTGTTCGGTTCTCTCACTAGCGACACTAGCGCCACTTCGACATTTTCCCCCGTTCTCCGCCATAAATATTCTTCCTTACCTAACCTAACCTAACCTAACATAACCTAACCTAACCTAACCTAACCTGATCTAACCTAATCTAACCTCCTCCAGTTTCCAAAATACCAATCCTTATCAATGTAGAAGTTCACATAATTTCCATGCGATCTTTCCTCATAAGTTGACACGATTGATAAGGAAAGACACGAACTTTGAAGTCGATTCGACTCGACTCGAGTGCTGCCTTATCTTCGAACACTTTGTCGAGAACCACTTGTGTCTTTTTTTTGTCGTAGATCGTTCAGATTATCCTATTCTTTCGACAAATAATCATTTATTGCTGTAGATTCGCGATATCGGAATCTTTGTCTGCTTGGATCGGCCCAGAATTCTTATTTTATTATTATTCTTGTTATTATTATTATTAATATTGTTTATGTAAATGCTTCGGTAGAAAGATACGACGCGGGGAAAAATAAATCGCACGCGCAAATATATGCAAAACAAGGAAAATAAAAAGAGAACGATATACACGGTGGTTCGAAAGTCGAGATGAATATGAAAACTAAAGTGTACGTTTTAAGCAGCGTCTTAAGGACGGCAAGGATCGAGAAAAAGGACACCATATGGTGTACAGTGTTAGCAAGGTGGGCTAACACAGTTAGAATAGCCACAGGTGGTAGGATGTTGTAATTTATCGTAGATTCTTCCATAACTTTCACCTCGCTATATATTTTCCCGAATTTTCGATTGACTACGGGTTCCTCGAAATTTTCGTTTCATCGTAGACTCTTCGAAAGTTCTCGATCGGCTACAGATATTGCGGTAGTTTCCGTGAAGCTGGAAATTTTTTTTTTTAAATCTCGTCTCATCGTAGATCTCGCAATTTGCCAATTAAAACTTCCACCTCTCCGAGCTTCGTAACTTCTCAATAAAAACAGAAGATGGGGAAACACTGAAAAGTAGAAGAACCATTTCATAAACTCTGCATTGTCTCGTGACGCGGCAAAGATTCCCAATGCCTCGAGAATTGTTGTTTAATAATAACAATGGTCATCGGAACAAACTACAAAGTCTACCGAGATAGCGAGGAAAGTAATTATAGACTCGTCGTCGGAACGCCTCTGCGATTACCATACATTTCCATTCTAATCTAAAGAGAAAAAAAAAAAGAAAAAAAGGAGCCGCGCAGAGAAAAGAAATCCGACGACCCAATTCCAGTTAAGCAAACAAACATTCCAGTCGATCGTCCATTGAATAAACGTTTTTAGAGAGTGTCCTCTGGCAGTGTAGCCAACCGACAATCGGCTAATTCTATGGAATCGGCATCGAGACATTATGCTGCAATTAGTCGGTATAATCTGCCTATTAGGGGGATAAGCGGCGTCAGATATAACGCAGATCGTGTTCGAATTGACTAATGCCTCGTGTCAGCTCGGCCAGTCTGGCCAACCTAAGTCCATCTCCTTTGTTCCGCGTTCCAGCCACGTTTCAGGCCGATTCCCATCGATTTTCGATCACCTCAACATTTTACATACGTACAGCGACTTAAGAAAAAGAATGTATTCAGACGCGTCTTTCTTACGAACATATGTGCGTTACGTCAAGCATTCTAGAATTCCATTAACATTGTAACGAGAGACGACTATCATAATTGCATTTGTAAAGTTTCTTGTACAATTATCTTGATAGAGTTTGAAACGAAGTTGGGAATATGTTACAGAAATTACAAGATATTTAGCGCAAGCATTTACTTTGACAATATCGCGAAAGTATTTGACCGGTTTGAATAACTGAATATGAATAAAACTATTGTATCAGTTGTAGCACTAAATATATACGTTCACGGCTACTATTACTACTAACGCTATATTCTAATTTTTTTACCGAGTGTTTTCAGGAAACGTACGGCTCGTTAATTTACATTCAAATCGATGCTAAATGATCTATCGACATATAGACAGTCACAGTTGAAACAAAGTTAAAAACTAACTGGAATATAACGACAACTTAAATCAAACGTAGCCAAAATAATTCAAAAATGACGATATAATTGGAAGTACACTTGTACAAATTACAATGGTCAACAAAAGTGCTTGAACGCTTTTCTCGATGAGTGCGTTATGCGTAGACCGCAGATTTTTTTGCAAATTCATATTTTTATTAATGCAAATAAAACAGCAAAGCTGTGTTTCATCCATTAAATATAATTAAATTTCATCTATAAAATATTATAACAAGTACTGTATTTTCGATATTTTATGTACTTTTCCAGTTTATGCGAATTTTGTGTATCTTCGCATTTTTAAATTTTCCATAAATATGTGGAAATCCACAGTTTTAATATTATCACGTGTATCACGTAGAACATATTGAAATTTCGTTAGCACCGTAATCAGACAAAACAAATCTGAAAAAATATATATAAAAATGGTAAGATATTTAATACAAGTGGTACATGTATTTGTCATAAACTTATCTCGTACAGCATGAAAAAATAAATGGCAAAAAAATGTTGGTTTACGAAATTCAAACGAGACAAGGACGATGCGATGGACACAACTGTCGGATAACCCTTGCTGATAACGCAATTTCTCTATTTGCTCGGACAGAGAGCCGATAAAAGGCAGTCTGGTTCGATTTTCACTGGCATTTCGTGGAGAACTTTCCAGATAAGATGAAATTTAACTGGTTCCTCACGAGATCGTATGTAAATAAAAATGTTGGGCTTCTGTTTGATTTAGTGATAATGAAAAAAGCTCTAGTCACGTTTACGCCATCTAGCAAATTCGTCATACATGTTCAGAAAAACTGAAAGAGAATTTTGGAATTATAAATGGATCAAATCTTTTAATTATCTTTTAAGTCCATCAGATTAAAGTTCATATAATTTTAACAGGAGCTTCGCTTTAAATGATCGATCTATTGCCTTTAAAAGATTTAGCCATTCTAAAGGTCAAAATTTTTAATTGGATTGATTTGTGCCATTCCTCGTACTCCGATAATTATCGAAATGACTTCCTTATTTGGTAACATTGTGTTATTCATATACACCGACGTGACCTCAAAAACCCCCATAAAATTTAACAAATTCTATACCTCGCTACAACATTTCATTTAATAAAATCTGATAGCTGCACGAAATCCTAAAGATCGTGTAACTATATAGGATTCTAAATAGTATTATATATGATAGGACTTAATTAAGAGAGTTGAGAATAACGTGAATTTGTCACTATCAGGTTTAAGACAAATTTGGTTAGACTTTATCGTCGCACATTGCATCTGAATGATAAACGAAGATTCAACCCCCTAAAACCTGACTGATAATTGGCGGAGGAACGAGTAGATACGCAGCAATGCAAATAGAAAAGGTTTCGTTACGAAAGAGAATAGGTTACGTAAGTCTCGGTAGATGGAGGCCAGTGGCGCTAGTATCGTTTTCATCGCCAATAGAAAAACTTGTCTAGGCTTATCCGTGTTTATACATTGTTTTTCAATCCCCCTATAGATATCTATAGTCTCGTAGGCTCGTAAGCTATTTTAAACGATCATATCTAAGCGCAGCTGTGGCATTATGAACGATAAGAACTGTTTTCATAATATTCGATAGGTTGTTTAAAATAAGTGGCAGTCTGTCAGAATCAGGACCAACGTTTTTGGCCCTTTCTCTCTAATTTACGACACGTTTTTAGCTAAAACGAGAAACATTTTGTGAAACGAACCTAACCTAAACCCTTCGTAGACAGATTTCACAGAGTAATGGACGCGAACTTAAACCTAACCTAAACGATCGTAAATTAAACCTAGCTTAATCTTACTGCTCCACTTGTTCCTAACCTAATTTTTGGAACTGTAACAAAATATTCTGTTGGTATAAAACAAACAAAATATTTCGTTTATTTTAATTGGAAGATATAAAATCAATAAGATTATTTGGATTGGGATTTAAGAGAAAGAGCTAAATCTTAGGATCTAAAATTCAAATTCGGGTCTAACAAATTCCGACTTTCAATCGAAGTAATAAGAATCACATTATTTTATTCAATTGTTCGAAATTAAGGTTCGACCGTATAATCGAGAAACATAAATTTCGTGACCTAAAGCAAAGATTCTATTCTATGATAAATAAACATTTTTAAATCTAATCTCAATCTAAAATTTAAATCTAATGCATAAACTGTAATTTATAATTAAGCAGATAAGAAGAAACTTACACCGAGAGAAGTCTCTATCGTATAACAATGAAAATACTTGGATGCTTTCTCACGGAACTGGCATAAATTGGCCAAGAATTTTTCCTCGAACAATTCCAATCTTCTCTGAATTACGTTACTTATCTTCGCGAAGAATTCGTCGTTGCTATCGGTTTCGAAGAAATTTTAGTCACGATAGATCTGATGAACTAGACACGAATTGGAACGAGCAACGACTTTGACCCAACTGAAAATCGAAGCAATCTCGATACGAATATAAAACGAATCTAATTTAAACATATATATATATATATATATATATATATATATATATATATATATATATATATATATATATATATATATATATATATATATATATATATATATATATATATATATATATATATATATATATATATATATATATATATATATATATATATATATATATATATATATATATATATATATATATATATATATATATATATATATATATATATATATATATATATATATATATATATATATATATATATATATATATATATATATATATATATATATATATATATATATATATATATATATATATATATATATATATATATATATATATATATATATATATATATATATATATATATATATATATATATATATATATATATATATATATATATATATATATATATATATATATATATATATATATATATATATATATATATATATATATATATATACACACACCTATGAGCCAGACTGGCACACGATAACCGGAGGATCAAGTTTTAGGACAACGCGACGGTTCGTCGCTCGTAAAAAGAAAGTATAACGATCGGTAGAAAATGGTATTCCATGCAGTAATATCGTTACGCAATCAAAAAGTTTGATCGCACGATGCAATTCTGTTATCGAATCTTCGCTGCTTACTTGCGTTTTAGCTACGTTTACATTCGCAAACAAACGCGCGACTTTCGATTGTGCACATTAAGCATTTTTTCTAATCTTCCGCAGTATTTTTTCAAGTTTATCTCTTTCTCCTCGAGTTCCCGGAAAATGAATTATTCTGGAATTTTACTGCAATCAAGTACAGGAGAATAACATTTTTCCTCCAAATAGTCCAACTTGCTAATTCTCTTCCCTACAACAATATCGACGGACGTTAGTTTTGTTTTATGACGAGCACAGATTATTATTATTTGCACGAATTTGTATGCATATTTGAAACTTCTTTGGAAATATCCATAGAAAGCTGGATTATGTTTGCTTCTATGGATCCTGAGAAACCAGCCGAGATATAAATGACGAATATGGTAAGATGGAATTAATGAAAATAAACGCGAACAAGTAGCGAGGTAACGATTCATTAACAATGTTAATAGCTCGTTCAGTAGCGGGATTTAATTTTCTAAATAAAAGCTGTTGCATAAAAATTTGTCATGCTGAGAATGGGACATACAGTGTCTACGTTAAAAAATGTCTCTCTTGCGCAATCTTTTTTTTCATATTAAATGTATCATTATTAAAAATGTCACGCCGTATATGTTACAGTTGTGTTAACACCTAAATGGAGAAAGCATTTATTTACTCGACGTTAATAATCATATAACAGAATTATAATAATTATAAGGCCACCTAAATCTAAAAATTGTCTGTTCGACATTAATGATCACATAAATATAACGCGGAAACATTTATTGTAAGCATATAAAATATTATTTATGTAAAATTCCAATTTGTTAAACATCGTTATCAACACGAAAATATTTAGCAAAATAAATCGAAACGGAATAAATCGTAAGTTGCAGGGAATTGTTGCGTAACTTTACATAGCCTTAACATGACTTTATCACATAGAAAAAAAAAAGGAAAAGAAAAAGAAACAACATAAACTCATATCATCTGCTAAGATGTAATTGCAGATATCTGATGTTGATTTGCAATTTTAATACGCCGTCACGTGTTTTGTCTCGTTCGCAATACTGTTAGAAAAATTCCAACGAACAGACATCGTTTCTCTATTCGATCGTTCAATTTTTATACCTAGGCGACGAAGTACTCTTATCTTTCCATGTAAAACGAATATTTTAAATAATCACCAAATATACATAAAACGTAAATGCGAGAATGTCCGTTTCCTGTGAAACTCTGTTTATGTAAATATTATAATTCATCGATCGAAGCGATTTTAAATGGTATTCTCGTAGCTGTATGTATTCCAAGGTCATCCGAAGTGGAAAGAAAAGGCGAACTAATCCAACCAGGTTTCCATATTTTACGTAACCGTTAGCTTCGTTTCTTGATCAGTGTAATCGGTTCCAAACGCGCTGCTCGAATTAATTTATTGTTAGAAAATATTTTATTTATTGGCTTGGCAACTAAGTGATTGCGGATTTTGTGATTAGGTGGTAATGATAAAATCCGCAATCACTTAGTTGCCAACTATATTAATATTCCATCCATTTGGATTTGTACGAGCCGAAATGAAAATTATATTTGCGAATATTATATTTAAATATAATTACAATCTTTAAAGCTAAATTACTACTTCTTTCTCAGATATAAAAATATATATATACTGTGTAAATATATGTTTTAGTGTTTGAGTTAACTACATTGTTGGGAAATATTTTATTTAGTTTTAATATTCCATCTGTTTGGATTTATTCCAAAAAGAAAATTATATTTCTAAATATTATCTTTAATTATAATTACAATCTTTAAAGGTAAATTATTCCTTCCCCAAATATAAAAAAAAAATATATTTTGTGTAAATATAAGTTTTAGTGTTCGAGTTAACCACATTGTTGAGAAATATTTTATTTAGTTTTAATATTCCATCTGTTTGGATTTATTCCAAAAAGAAGATTATATTTCTAAATATTATCTTTAAGCATAATTACAATCTTAAGTCTAAATTATTATCTTCTTTTTCAAATATAAAAAAAATACATTTTGTGTAAATATAAATTTTAATGATCGAATTAACTACATTGTTGGGAAATATTTTAGTTAGTTTTAATATTCCATCTCTTTGGATTTATTCCATAAAGAAAATTATATTTCTAAATATTATCTATAATTACAATCTTAAGGCTAAATTATTATCTTCCTTTGCAAATATAAAACTATATTTCGTACAAAGATTAACTCTCAGCGATCACGGTTAGTCACTAAACTAATAAAAAAAGGAGACGATCAATAAGACAATACATGTGCCGGTGATTATGAAAGTGGCCTAAGTCATATAGTTTTCCTTTCGAGATGTTTACAGTTTTGCGTTCGACGTATCAACCGGATTCTGTTTAACGACGTAGCAGCCACTTCGATCCAATGGTTCAATTACCACTACTTTGCAAAGTTACTTACAGATTGTTCTAATGTAAATAGATGCAACGTAACATACGCGATAAGCTCATGTTTTGCTACATTCTTCATGTAGGCCATCTACTGTCTGTATATTTCATAATCATCGACGTATATCTTCCTATTTATCGTGTTTCTTCGTGTGATCTGCCATTGTTCAGACAAAGGTGTGTGGCACAACTTCAAAGTCGTACTAAATTATTGTATAAACGTTAAATGACTTGCTATATGACTAATAGCAAATGACAAACAGATGTTAGCCAAACAGAAATCCATGTCGAACGACTTGGAGTCGTGTCATACTATGGAATCATTGTAACAACGTATACAATGTTGCACAGAAGCATCGGTCGACTAGTGTCGCGGAACTCATTTGCAACAACCGTTTGTTATTCCCGAGCAAATCTTCCTCCACGTTTCACATGTTCAATGGATCTCATTATGCTTCTTCGTACCGAGCTATTCGTTTAAACCAACCACGTTTCAAATATAAAACAGGCATTACGAACGCTGTGCAACATTGTACGAGCGACGACGTGTATCGTAAAACAGAAGGAGAGATGAATTAGCGCGACGTTAATCGAAGAAGCTGAAATCGCGTTTCCACGTTTTCCAAATTGCAACTTTCGCTCGTAAAATCACAAGTTTATATTGGCTTGGCAACTAAGTGACTGCGGCCTTTGTCATTAGGTGGCATTGACGAAAGCCGCAGTCATTTAGTTGCCAAGCCAATAAAATTCACGATACGTAAAACGCAGTTTAAATGTGGGTTACAATGACAGCGAGAAAAATGAATATTTTTGTCTCTAAAGGAAGGTGAAATTTCGAAACGATCAGTTCGAGTGGAGAAATGATACAGCTTCGAAGCGATGATTTTCCACGTTATTTTCCCCAATTTTCTCGTTACATCAGCGCGTCGATAGCAATTACGCGTAACAAATGTTTTATCGAACGCGTATTTAAGTTGATACGAAGGAACAAAAATGGATACGACATCCTGTTAATATTGGCTTGGCAACTAAGTGGTTGCGGCTTTTGTCACTAGGTGGTATCGACAAAGGCCGCAATCACTTAGTTGCCAAGCCAATAGATTTATGGAATAGAAAAGAAACATGGGAGGAAGATCACGTTCGTGGTAAAATGCGATACGACGAATCGAGAAACATGTAGAAGCTGATTTATTTTTATATTAAAATTTAATTTTCAATAATTTCTTGCAATCTCGCAGCGTTAATTCTGTCCGCATGCGAGTTTGCAAATTACGTGGACGAATTCGCCACGTATCGAGGTTATCGATATTATTAAAGGTACAAAAGGTAGATTTGAAAAGGTAGATGAAAAGTATCGTGATGAAAATCGATAGAAATTCTCCGTTGACGACTTTCTCAAACTTGCAGTCAGAATGAAGTTTTCCACTTTTCAATCGGAAACCTACGCGTTTCTTCCTGTTGTTCGGCTTAGAAGTAAAAGTAAAATAAGTTGAAATATCGAAACTGCCTTCTTATTGCCGCGAGTCTTTTAATTATCGTCGTTGATTATTATCGTGTTTTCGCATAGGTAGAGTAGCCTTTCCGAGAGTTTTCCGAAACAGACGAGATTTTTAGCGTTTCAACTTTTGTCAGTTAACTTTTTATCTGCAAAATGATATTCCATAGGCGTCGTACGCATTCGTTCGTAAGTTGTGATTATCGAAAGTCGCCACGATTTCTTACTAATTTCCCGCTATGCGCTCCTTTCTCTTTGCTATCCGCTATTCTTCCTAACTTTTTCTTCGTCTTTGCTTTCCTCGTTGTCATCTAACGATCAGATCGCGGATTCTTACGCATCCGTAGAAGATTGAAAAGTGTGAAATTGCGCAGAATATATAAAATATGCAAAGTATAGTGATTTCGGTGATGCTTGCAAGGTAAGAACAATTTTCTAACATACGCTTGAATCTTTTTAATTACATTCGAAGAAATATGAATTTGCATAGAGTACCTCGGTCTATTGCTAATAATATGTTTTGAATGTCTCAATCGTTTCTTACCTTGTTCCTGGAAAACACATTTTTATCGAGTTTGAATTCTAAGCAAATACTAAGAAAGTTACCTCTAAAATTCACGCTTCGCAAAAATGATGGAAAAAATAAATTACGACGAGTGAGAATTAATTATCTTGCAAAATAGATCACGTTATTTGTAATAAAAATAGCCCAATGCTGGTTTTCAAAGCGAATCGTTTTATCTTTTAGGTTATGACTTTATTATGTATTTTTATTTATTTATCATTTTTTATGTTAGTTTAGTCTGGCAAGAGAGTAATGGAACTAATGTATCTATCGAAGAAATTTCCTTTTTATTCCCTCTCTTTCCCTTTTTCCTCTAAAAGAAGTTTATTTCGACGATAGTTTTCTCGTGATCACCCGGTATATGGATATGTGTATGGATTTGCGTGTAACGTGTATTTTGATTAGCCAAGAATCTCGAGACACTTGGTCTCGCAGGCTACGAACATTTCGGAAATGAAACTGTACTCGCAATTGGCCTGGTTCTCACGATGATAGAACATACATAGGGTGTCTGGAAATTATTGTAGAATAAAACTTCATTGTTTAAGATGTCGTTTCGTCCATTGAATTCCAAACGTATACATATTTAAAAAACCGAACGAATCAACCGAATATATGAATGAATTTCAAACTCGAAACGAATCTAAAATTCAATCGGCGAATTGAAATATTCGCAACATCTTTTATGCATCAATATTCAAAAAATCAGCTATTGAATACCAAATATGTGCAGCATTTAATTTGAAAGAATTATCCACCGAATTGGATAATCATCGAATCTAAAATCACAAGATCATCAGATTTCTTGTAAATATCGTTATATTATCGTTTAAGTTGTAATTAAAAAAAAAAACATTCATCGAATCTAAAATTCGATTAGCCAATTTGAATATTCAAAATTCCTTTCGTCGATGCTCGGGTACAAATTTTTGTCAGAAACAAACAAACTTCCATATCTTCTGCACGAAATTTTCAGTCCGCCTGTACTCGGTATTTACAGTGCCACCGCGTATAACTACGAACCGAGTGACGAGGTGCCATCGAAACCAAACAAAGCGTACCATTGTACGCACGACCATGCCCCATTTTACTCTACAGGTCCGGTCAATCCCTCTTTTATTTTCCTTTCTCTCTCAAAACCATGAAAACCTATCCTCAGCGAATTTTCGCTAAATCTACTACACCTTTCCTCCAGCCATCTCTACTATGCTTTCTCGCTGGACTTATTTTCGATCTACACGAATGATCTTCTACCAGAACAATTATATATTTAACAACGATTCGCTCGATTCTCCTATCCTTTCCATTTCTGTCCAAAAATTCGTCCACGCGAGATTAATAGATCGTAGCAACAAAACGTTCGCTCGACCTGTGCTCGATCGGTAGATCTATTTGCCATCTACATCGCTAAATTTCTACCAGAACAATTTATCTCCAACGACCTACGCGATTCCCGTTTCTCTTTGTCTCGTCATACTTCATCCTCGCGAAATTTACTAACAGTACCGCGTTAAATATATCCTCGGTCAGCTGCAATCGTCTCTTTCATTCTCGTTTCTGCCAAACTTTATCCGCTGCAAATTTTCACCAATTTTCCTGTCTACAGCGATCTGTACTAACCACAGAGTTCCGGACTACATTTTCCCTCCAACTTGACCAACCTGCTACGAGAATAATTTGTTTGCAAATGCGGCTTACTCACCTGAACGAAGATCGCTAGAGGACATGACGCCAGTTGCTGCCACACGCTCACTATAATGTAGTATAGTATAGTATACAGTATACACTGACACTGTGTGCGAAGACGGCGAGAGATCGAACGGCGACGATCTCGATCGATCGGAAAGCAAGAATGAGGCAGCGCACGGTCGCTCGTCCCGATTGTTTGTGAACGGTCACGATCCTGTACGATCGTACGCACTTTTATCGCGCTGGCACGTGGTCGCGGTCTCTCGACCACGGTTGATTCAGCGTGGAACCTCTGCTCCACGTAGCCGCCCCACCAGACTGCAGCTACTGGCGTGCGCACGAGCGCGAACGCGCGCGCAACAGCCTACGTTTATTTTCGATTAGCGAGTAGCCAGTTTTATTTTTAACACGCGTGCAACAAACTCACCAGTCCGTCTACACGGCCACTGTAAACAACATAGGTGCGCCGACTCGCGGCGCTTTTCTCAAGGAACTTCCAAATGTACATACTGGGTGCTTCGGAAGTTCAGCTTCGGCTGCAACACGAGGCAAATTGGTTTTAGGAGATTTCAGAGGAGATTCGTTTCGAAACGTGGTCATAATTGGGTTCAGACATGGTTGCAACGTTTTTTCAAGCTTGTAGAAATTGAGCTTTGTAGAAATTTGTCTTTCTCTTTTTTACAAAATTACTTTCAGTAATTTCTGCATCTTCGCGTCCTTATGCTTCTTGTGGTTTCTTGTGGTTTTTGGATAAGAGAAGAGATTCTTTGAGGGAACGTGGACTCAATTAGGTTCAGACCTGGTTAGAATGCCTTTTCAAGCTTGTAGAAGTGTAGCTTGTGTTTGAGCAGACTACGGATCTCTACAGAAATTTGTCTTTCTTTTTTACAAAATTACTTTTATTAATTTCTGCATCTTTACGTCCTTATGCTTCTTGTGATTTCTTGCGGTTTCTTGTGGTTTCTTGTGGTTTTTGGATAAGAGAAGAGACTCTTTGAGGGAACGTGAACTCATTTAGGTTCAGATCTGGTTAGAATACCTTTTCAAGCTTGTAGAAGTGGAGCTTGCGTTTGAGCAGACTGCGGATATCTATGGAAATTTATGTTTCTTCTTTTTTACAAAATTGCTTTTATTAATTTCTGCATCTTTACTTCCTTATGCTTCTTGTGGTTTCTTGTGGTTTTTGGATAAGAGAAGAGACTCTGAGGGAACGTGGGCTCAATTAGGTTCAGACCTGGTTAGAATGCCCTTTCAAGCTTGCAGAAGTGCAGCTTGCGATTGAACAGACTGCGGATCTCTACAGAAATTTGTCTTTCTTTTTTACAAAATTGCTTTTATTAATTTCTGCATCTTTACTTCCTTATGCTTCTTGTGGTTTCTTGTGGTTTTTGGATAAGAGAAGAGACTCTTTGAGGGAACGTGGACTCAATTAGGTTCAGACCTGGTTAGTATGCTTTTTCAAGCTTGCGTTTGAGCAGACTGCGGATATCTATACAAGTTTATGTCTTTACAAAATTACAAAAATGTTCACTAATTTGTACTTTACACTTTGCATATTTTGTACATCGTGTTCAGTGTTATTATTCTTTTTTTTCTCTCAGTTTTGATGTTCCTGATAGATTTTGAATAAGAGTCGCTATATTGCGCATACTCCGGAGAAATCTAATGAAAACGTGAGACGTGCTTGAAAAGTCGAGCATCGGAGAGAAGATTGGGGAAATTGGATTAGAAAGTTTAAAGCGCGTTCTCTTGAAAAAAAATGATGAGAATGTTTGTTCACTGTGTTCAACTAGAGATCGCTTACAGGCGTAGCATGGATATCTGTAGAAATGTATATCTTTATTAAATTACTTTCATTCGTTCCTTTTGCCTGATAAATATTGCCCTTTGTATTATACACATTTCATGTATCTTTGCAAAGCACGTGCATTCTGTGCATTTTTGCATCTTTCGATTTGATACAAAATTAAACGACGGTGCCTCCAACGAAATTCGTTAAATTCTTTAAAAAATCGAACTTCGGAAGAAAGATCGGGCTTATTTGGTTAAAAAATGTAAGACTCGTTCTTTGGGGAGAAACGTAGATTCGGTTAGAAACAGAACAGCAAAGTGAAGAAGTAGAGTTGCTTGTAAGTAAATATATCGTGGATATTTATAGAAAAATAATATTTTTATAAAATTGCTTCCACTCGTTTCTTTCGCCTGATCCATCGCCCGTGCTCCGGATATTTTTTATATCTTTGCATATCGCCTGCACTCTGTGCACTTCTGCGTCTTCAAATTTCTTATAAATTCAAACGACGTGCACCGACTCTGGGGAAATTCAAAGAAAATATACGCGGTGCTTCGAAAGTCGAACTTCGATGCAGAAGATCAGGGAAATTGGCTTCGAGAGATTTGAAATGTGTTCTCTGTTTTCACAGGACAGATGCCTTTCGATCGATGCTATCGACTCACGCGATACGTCGTTCTAATTAGCCGCAATTTAGGTGCTGCAATTTCTGCCACAGCTACTCGTGCGATTGTTGAGCTTTCGAGTCGACCCGTTTCAACAAAACGACTCGTTGAACGACAAATATTATCGAGTATGGGAAATATCTGAAACCAGAGACATCGTTGATAAAATAAAACATGCGATTTCTAGAAACGATTAGTCATACGTTTATTTCAACGCGCGATTAAAAAACCTGAGAATTCTTCGACTTATGATAATACGTCATTGACACGAATGCTGCTATTGTGTACGATCTCTCTGCATCTATAAATAAATAAATATAATATATATAAATATATAAATATCTATCGCGAGTGAAAAATCGTAGAACAATTAACGATAGTGAAATACGCCAAAAGCTACAAACATATGGACTCGGCGTTAAAAATCCGTGTCCGATTGCAACAGAAGTGATTAAATTATTTATCCTGGAGCCTCATCCGCTGTTGCGCGTGAAAGCTCCGTGGCGGATCGAAACACCGATATTCCATTGTTATTTCAACGACAGAACATTTCTCTGTTTTGACAGTTTGTGTTATTGCATAAAAAACGATTTTGAAAATGAGTCGCGAAACGACTCGTTCGCCGGTGACTTCTGTAAAAACCATACGGAAAGTTTACCAAGCCTCTTCGTACGGTAAAAAGGAAAGAAAGAAAAAATTCGGACGTGTCGATTTCCGACTACACGACGAGCCACACACTCGCCCACCTTCTCTCATAGACGACGCTTAATTTGCTGCGTATGTCGTGTTGAATATTCCTCGAATTTCAAGCAAAAAACTTTCGCAGATAAACTCTGTTATCGCGCCAAGAGCTGTTGCACGGTGTTGGTAAACGTGCCGAGAGTTTTTTTGCGCCAGCTGCCAGCGTTTGCACGTTTCGGGAACTCGCAGAGAGCGACGCGAATGAATCGGTTTTAATCGCTCATTTTCGAAATCTTTTTTTCGAATGCGAAAGCTGTCGAAACAGGCAACAGCCTGCCGTTGAAATTAAAACCACTCTTTTTATCAGCTATGAGGTTTTTATTATTTATTTATCGACGATTGCCGGGTGATTAAATAATTGTACGAAAGGATCGTATGGCTGGAAAATTATTTTATTTACAATCTTGAGATTGAACGGTTGACGGAGATCGCGTTTCTTTCGCGAAACTACTCGCGATCTCGTAAACTTACGAATTTAATAAAATATAGAATAATAAAATGTTTTCCTTTTTTTCTGGGAATGAAAAATCGAAATAAGGATGGAAGAAGGTAGGAGCGGCGAAAAGACACGATAAAAGTTTCTTAAAACGTATCAAATTTATTTCTGCCTCTGCGTGCACACATCTCGATCGCTTTTGGCAAATTCTGAATTTCGTAATTTTAAAAACGCAATAGATCGAAGAATTCGATTCTTTCGTGACCTATCCATTCGATAAACGAGGCATTGAAAACAATCGGCAATCCTTTCCCGCGTTTTATTCACAGACAAAGAATTCTACGAACAATTTTTATTCGACGACGCTTCCCTCTCTTGTCTCCCTCTCGGAAACTTTCCATCGAAATTACGCGAAACTTTGCGCCGCGGTTCGAAAATTACGTACTTCGTAGAAAAATATACGTAAGAGGAGATGATATCGATCTAAGAAGAGAACGAATCGTTTGGGAAAATCGGTCTGCGCAACCGAGAAGTCCTTCTCGCCTCACGTTCCGCCAAGTTTCCGCCTCTTCTTGATCCTCGATCCTTTACTCGGCCCTGCGATCGTCCCCCACTTTCGGCTTCCGCGACACGATTAGGATTTCTCGCTCGAATTGTGAACTACGGACCATCTGAATACGATTCTGCTCGCTGAAACCAATAAGACAGTGGATTAACGTGGCTCCAACTATTTTCTCGCCGCCTCTTCCCCTCGGTCGTATCGATCAGTCGCGGGAAGTGAGATCGAGCGAACAGAGCGGAAACCGACGAAGACGAAAGAAATTTTCCAGCAATTCTCGATTCTATCTGTACGAAAGAGGACGACGAGAACTGTGAATCGTCGAATGCTGTGTGCGCGTTCGATGTTTGAGATGCTGGAGCGCGTGCGCTTGACTATGTCGTGCTCAAACGGATCTCGATACAAACCGTTGTTTACTTTGTCCTTTTAAACGTACATGATAAACGACAAGTTTATTCCGAAAACGGCAGAAATCTCGCAGAATGAAAAGCGAGGATCATTTTCTCGTTCGAAGAACTGAAAACGGAAGATGCGTTAAAAATTGAATTCAGAGACCACATCCGTGTATGCAGTACGATGGCCGGCATTTTCAATAAATATTGCATTAATAAAGTAACTCTTAAGTATTACACGCTTTATTGTTACTCATAAAATTGCGGCATATGTTTGCTTTTAACCACGAGATGGTCAAGCGCAGGCGTAGCCGGACGAAATTCAAAGTGGATTCTCTCGAAAACGAAGCCTCGAATGAAAAAAATGTATTCCACGTTTTCGACTTATTTTTTCATGTACAATCACCCTCTCCACGGTTGTACCATCGATATACATTGTGCATAAAATCAGCGCGACGGTCAATACGCCATATATATGTTCCCATACAACTACGTTCTTAAATAAAGAAATTATGAAATTGCCTCTATAATTAATTCAGACGATTAAGAAATTATCGCCAGAGAGTCGCTTCTGTTAACGCGTGAATAGATTCTTCCGCGTGACGATATCGAGTCTTGGAACGAAGAAATCGCACAAGTTACGAGTCGCCCTGTTATTATCCCGCGTTTGTCCTGCGGGAAAGAAAACGTAGCAGGAGGCTAATCAGCGACAAGTTGGAACAAATGGACGCTCTACTATCGCTATTCGCTATTCCTAATAATCCCGATCCTGCAACTGCAAAACCTACCATCGCCGTTCATCATCCTGCAGCACTGTTCCGACGTTGTCCGCTATTCAGACTCGGTAGTCTTGCAAAGAAACAGACATCGATACAGCAACGACGACACGATAGCGCCACCGATTGGACCAATCCAGAAGACCCAATGATTAGTCCAGTAGCCATTCCAGATGGCTGGACCTAGTGTCCTTGCCGGATTCAAACTGCAGCCAGTGTATGGGATGAAAATGAGACACAGGACGGTGATGCAGAAGCCAACTCTCATTGGTGCCGAGTCTGTGTTGGCGGCGTTTCGACAGTCCCATAGACCGCAAGCGAAGAAGACGAGAAGCCCAGTGGCCAAGACCTCCGCCATGGCACCCTGAAGAGTGGTCAGATCTGCGTGAATGTCCGTCATGCAGAAGGAGTCTCCTGCCCCCTGCGCGGTGTACATTAGCTGCACCGGTGTTATCACCTGCAGAGATCGAAGAATTCTGTATCGAAGAAGCTGGACGAGTTTCGATCGGGGTTCGATTTAACGCTAAAACTACCGACGTGTCGATCGAAATGTCGCATAAAATTGTTGTCACATTCAATGGCGGATTTAATCCTTTGCGGGCCCGAAGCTAATGATCACTTTGGGTCACCTTCGGCCCAGTCTTTCACCTTTCTAAAGCAAATTTATAAGATGCCACAAATGATTTTTGTTAAACCAATAGGAAATTGGTCAGGACACGATATTCGCTCAGGCTAGGTGAATATTAACTATGCAGCACTGCTGGCAGAAATTCAAGTGGAGGATTCGGTGGATTCTCGCGCAGCTTAGGAAACGCAACAATCCTCCTGGTCACTTTCGAATGGACCCATCGAGTCGTCGATGGACGTCTCGAATATTCCAACAGCTATACGCGTTGACTCGACGAACGTTGTTTCAGCGGAGCCAAAATTCTTATCTCAGTCTTTGTAAACTGACAGATGTATTTTATCCGATTGCGACAATCGTTCGTTGATCTTTTTCACAAACACTTTTGGGGCCGCCATAGCGTCACTAGCGTCAAGGTAAATCCGCTCCTGACTAGATCCGTGTCGTACCATCATATTATCGTGCATTGTTATAATTATCGTACGATCTTATTTATTACATATACAGGGTGAGGCTAAAATAGGCCACCTAAATATCTCTGCTGTTATTAGTGACAGAACAGATGTGTGAAAGCAAAGATTGCACGATGTCGTGGAGCACATAATTTGATGTAAATAGTTCTTTGATAAATGGACGCGTAGAGGTCATACGAAGATCACTTTCGTTTTTTCAAATGGGACGATGTGCTTCTTTACGTACCATCTAGCGTGGCGTTTTAACACGCGTACAATGATCTGCACGTTCAAGAACATTCAAGGTCAATGAAAGTCAATTGCAAGAGAAAATGATATACTTCGTGTGAGCGATCCAACACATTGTTTTATGTAATGGCGATTTATTAACGTACCAGTGCACCGCTGATGCTACGTAAAGAAACGTGTCATCCCGTCTGAAAAATCGAACTTGACCTTCGTACGACCTCCAACTATCAAACAACCATTTACACGAAATCACATGGCGATACCACGCAGATCTGGTTCGCACGTTTCTCTTCTATCTGTTTCACCCTATATAATCCTCATTACAATTTATTTATTTACCGCATTATACAGGGTGGTTGGTAACTGGTGGTACAAGCGGAAAGGGGGTGATTCTACGCGGGAAAAGAAGTCGAAAATATAGAATAAAAATTTAAAAATTCAAAAATTTAAAAATT
>NT_176526.1:530758-694411 GCF_000188095.3 Bombus impatiens | reverse complement strand
AAAATTTGAAAATTTAAAAATTTAAAAATTTGAAAATTTTAAAAAATAACGTCAATCGAGACAACGATCTACAGTGAGATCCGTTATAACGAGACGCGATAAAGTGCACGCGTACCGAGCCAAAATTCAAAGTCGATTTTCTCGAAGACAAAGCCTCGAACGAAAAATTGTTATTCTATATTTTCGACTTCTTTTTTCGTCCAGAATCACCCCCTTTCCGCTTGTACCACCAGTTACCAACCACCCTGTATGTATACTATATATACATTTATTTGTATTGCAAACAATATTATCGATCGCGCGTACAATCACGCGGACTAGCCAAGAGCCAATCGACAGGAAAAGATCAGCAAATGGTGAACATTTCGAGTTCTACGCACTGAAAAATTGCCGATAAGACGCGCACGTACTTTGGTTTCTACGAATTTTACAAAACAGCAACGACACCAACGGTTGCTACGCAAACATATTTTTGTCCTTTGTATCTCGTGTCCTGTTAGTTAACGCAAATTGCATCCCGCACAATTTTTCATCGTAGCGAACACCTTGAACTATCGGCTTGGCAACTAAGTGATTGCGGATTTTGTCATTTAATGGCAATAATAAATGCCGCAATCACTTAGTACGGTAGTTGTAGCGCTAGTATCGAGCGGTGATTTACCCTAATCAGACCGAAGCCTATCAGTCCACCGATACACTGGGAACAAATGTAGAGGAAGGTCATGGGCAGAGAGACTTTCCCTAGGATCAGAGCTGCCACTGTTATGGAGGGATTTATGTGCGCTCCACTGATGTGTCCAATACACTGGAAAGTAAAATAACACAGTGAGACAAGAAACATCAGGGAATATAAATATTCCTGCAGTTAAATATTCAATAATTAAGTAATTGCTAAATGCACGGCAGTGAACAGAAGAAAGTTTCAAATTTATACTCGTGTATAATAATTACGTTGCATCATAACTTTGCTGTACCGATAACACTCTTTACTAGATTTCTATCACGCTGATAACAGTCATCTGCGTTACGTCTAATCGGTAATTTAATTGTTCTTGGCAATTGTAACACTTTCCTCTGCAATTAACGCGCTTTCTTGTGCTACTTTTTTCTTTCCACTTTCTATCGTCCTCCGCTGTAAGCGAACATCCTGGTATCTATTGGATGGCAACTAAGTGACTGCGGATTTTGCCATTACCATCTAATGGCAAAATCCGCAGTCACTTAGTTGCCAACCCAATTAGTAATAATTTGGATAATCAAAGGGAGTTTGCTATTTCTCTGACATAGTATAAACGATATATCGCGAGTATAATTAGAAAAGCGAAATTTCCGCATGTCAGCCTCGTGATTATGACGACGACCGAGCAAGAAACCAACGATGCGAGGACAAAGGAATTTTCGTTGCTGCACGACAGAAAGTAATAAATTCACGTATCGACTTTCTCGCTTGCAATTTGAATTGCCGCGGCAAGTAAAACAACCGAAATTGTAAATTTCGAAGAAATTGGCGAACTAGACGTTACGATAAATCAGTGAACCACTCTCGGTAAATTTTTATCATCGTTCGCTCGTTCCGTGGGTTGGTGGAAGTCACGAGCGGAATCGAACACCGATAGAAAATGTATGAAATGGAACAGAGAGATGGCAGAAGCGTAAAAGGAAAAGTTGGAATAGAAAAGTGACAAGTCGGATAGAGATTCAAGAATTTACAAGCGTCAGCGTGATTGAAATCGAAGCTATTGCGAGTTCCCGGAAGTCTAAAGATAGAGTTTCAATCTAGTCGTTGACCCTCTGATTCCCTGTTTGGATTGGCTTGATTAGCAATTGTAAGCAGTGGATGAGTTTTAGAAGTGCCAAAAGCAAGAGGTTCGATCAAATCAACCTATCTGAACTTCATTAGCATCTGGTTTCTCGAGCAACGGAACTAGAATTAATTAGACTAACCCCGAATTAATTATAAGCCAGCGCGTGTATATTTGACGCATTGGCGAGTTGTTAAATTACGGAATAATTCATTAGCTAGAGCAACTGACAGCGTTAGTACCAAAGATACAAATAACGTAGCACAGTCGATATTCTTTCGATCGATCGACGAATGCAAATTTTTCTTCGGCTACTTTAGCTTTCACGTGGCAAGATAACTCTAAAAATGTGAAAATAGCTTTTCCACTATATATAATATGTTTAACTAGTATCCGGACAAGTAACTGGTCGATTTCTAGTAGCAGTATATCAATGAAATGCATATATATTAATTAAGTAACACTTTGACTGGCACGCGGAAATCACACGTTTCGCTCAGGACACCACGGGAGTATTTTTATTATTCAAAGCATATAATGGTAAAATAACAATAAGTTGACGATGTAAGGCAACGTTCCTCCCCGATGTACCGTTTATCTTATTGGTGGTCACGGGGATAACCGTGGCGCCTTGCTAACGGTTGATAGCGACATATTATAACAAGGCTTCGTTTACTTCAACAAACCATTCGCATTCGTTACTTCGTCGTAGGCAAAACGTGCAGAATATATCGTTGAAACGTGTAGAAGATATTAGTAAACAGTATTACGATTATTTTTATGATTTCGACGAAACGTTCGACTGAAATGGTAGAGGTAAAAGAAATTATGTTTCTGATAAACCAATGGTAGTGGTAGAATACAAGAGAGGAAAATGTGCTGTGGATTTATGGGATCGAACGATAGCATATTCTACGACACGTAGAAGAAGCCTCAAGAGGTATACGAAATTAGCTTTAGAGTTACTGTTAAATACGTCAATTTCAAACGCGATGATACTCTATAAACAAGCGACAACAACAAAAATCAAGGTATCAGATTTTAGAATGGCACTCGCAATGCACCTTACACGGTGCCATTCGCCAGAGCCGTGAAATATCCTTATTCGACAAAGATCGCGACGTGAAATGCAGAGGAAAGAAGGGCAAGCGTACCTGGCGCGAAAATTTTGCAGAGAGTGCTATAAAATAATGTTAAACAGTTAGGATCACAAATTGGTAAGAATCGGACCAAAAAGGTGACCACTTATCGTCCGGATTGTATCGATGAGCCACATTTGTGTTCAAAGCGTTTTAACACGGTGCACCGTTAGATGCAACGTTTCTTCTCATTTCTTTTTATCGATGTTCTAATAAAAATGTTTAATCGTTCAATGGAGCACTTTTTGTTTCAAAGTATCTTCTATTTATCGGTTATATCGAAAATGCCCTAACTGTGAATTTTCATTCAATTTTTACAATCGTAAGAAGTTGAAGCGCTCCGATCACCGATGACCCACGTGGCGTCACAGCAGAAACCGTGGCGGGTAATATATGACCCACGTGGCAGTCAAAGCGTTAACTGCGTTCAACGTGTACACGAGAGATTTCTAAAACTAAATTCCCCAGTTAACTGGTTGACGATGAACTAGAAAACATCTGTGGCGATTATAAAAATCGCTGCAATATTATTAATCGTCATATCTTGTAACGAATAAAGAAATGTTCGGCTACTTTTGAGCGATGACGTACATATAATTTGTCAGCTACACGAAACAACGAGTAGAGAAGATTGATGATATTATACGAGCATTGATCAATGAATTAATCAGTACGTTGGCAATCAAATTTTCCAAATGTCAGAATGTGGAATTAACCGTTTCCACCTGTGAATCGACTTATATACACGTACTGATAGAGACGTTAAGGAAATTACTGTGTATTTTTTATCTTCCAAGATACATTCGAATTGAAATTGAAAATAGTTTACAGAGGTAACAGTGTATACGTGAAATGACAATATATTTTTTCCTCGATTATACTCGTGTACGGTCTCCTCGGTTAAATATTGAATCAGGTGAAGAAAATCAAACTTCCTGACAGTGTTAAGAAACCTGTTTCAATCGTATAATTACAAATTCGACAAAAGTTACATAAGAAATAACGTAGTAAGACGTTGGTTAAACCTTGGATTTGTTTACTGCGTGGCATCGATTCGATTGATCGTACGTAACGTGCATGAATTGCCTTTTGTTTCTCTAAAACATTAGCTGGCCAATTCACGTCGAACGTAATCCCGCGAATGTTGCGTCGCGTTCAAGCGAGCAGCACGACTTCACCACTTAACTATACCACGTTCTGTCCCAACGAAGAAACGTGTCGATTAATTTAGAAGCTCGCGCGTTATTATCGCGTCGAAATGACCGCTCTGCTCGCGTTATCTCGTTTGCACGCAGACAGCATACGAGTTCGTAAAATAGTCACGAATCTGTCCGTAGTTGCTTTTATTCGTACGAGCGGGCCAGCACCGTTACGCGAGAAACAGCCTCATAGCGTGGAGTTATCACCGAGCCAAGTTTCACTCTCCTAGACTCTTCTTTTCAGCCATTTGACGTTAAAACTTACTGCACGTTCACGCACGGGCTGTTATCTGTCGATGATATTTTTCATTCCCAGCAAATGTATCCGAGCAGATAAGAAACGCACAGTAATTTTCCAGCGATCGTTACGACGTTACGCGCGTTAACTTTTGTCGTCTGTGACGAAAGAAGCCCTGGTTTTGCATTTGACCTAACGACAAGCCAAGATGTGGCACGAAAACTCTGACTCACAGCCACTTTCCAGATGCTCACCTGTATAGCTATCATGGCACCTAGTCCAAAGGCCAGAGAGATCTGCATCACGTTCGGATGAACACCCAAGCTTCCGATACACCCTGTACATCCAACGAAGACCAGAATGGCGGTGCCGATCGCCTCGCTAACGGCAATGCACAGCGTCTTCCAGCCGGATGCATCCTCTCTCATCAAATTGCTCAGCCCTGTAACGAGACAAGAGGGAGAGAACTATGATTGTCTGTGAGAGATCGAGGGACCGGATCGACGCGACGGAGACGTGATTCACGATCGATCGGTGTGTCTTTTGTCATACGGTCTTACGCTAGCTGAACCTGCGAGGCAATTTTTGTAAGGAAAGTGGACGCACAGTCATTGCCAGAGACGCGGTCGTCGGATGACGCGGCGGAACTCCAGGCCATGTTCTGTCGATGGAAAAACAGCCGATCACAGGCCCGAAGGTGGCCGCCAATTGGAAGGAGAATGACGATACATCGATATCGGAATTGCTGCGATTCTGTCAACCCTTTCGCTGCTAATTCATTTTTGATTCTGTCAGTGCAGCCGAATTGCTCGATGCTCGATAACACGGTCATTTTACGATCATGGTAGCTTCTCGGTTTGGCCATAGACTACGTGGATATTTTTAGGTATTTGCAATAAATGGAATTTATTGAAATAGGTAATTTTCCTTAATTGGGTCTTTGACACGGCTGTAGGTCACTTTGTTTAGATGTTAACAAGAAGCAGAGAATTGTTAACGTGTCAGCATTGGATTCTAGGAATGACGTTATGTCCATAGGACTCCATAGAAATTTTTAGGTACTTGTAGTAAATGAAATTTATTGAAATAGGTAATTTCTCTTAGTTGGATCTTTGACAAAACTGTAGGTCACTTTGTTTAGTTGTTAAGAAGAAGCAGAGAATTGTTAACGTGTCAGCATTGTATTCTAGGAATGACGTTACGTCCATAGGACTCCATAGAAATTTTTAGGTATTTGTAGATAATTGGAAACATAAAACGGATAGCATTCTTTGATAAAACGAATAAAACGATCAGATCCAATCAATGAATACATCAATTACAATAATGAACGCAGTGGTGTCCGAGTGCGTTCCGTAGCCACTGTATAGACGTGTTCAGCTCCGTTTCAATCTTTGCCAACGTAATCACGACTACGTCGTGACTCATTGCAGCGTAAATGAAATTTCAAAATATTTAATATAACGCGGGCAACTTCCGTGCTAAGAGTTGGAACGCTTTTAGCCGTCGTAAATTTAAAATTCCTCATAACAAGGTCTGTCTAATGGATCTAGGAATATGGTAATGGCAATGCTGACCGATATCGCTGGCGCCAAAGTAAACAGAGCCTCGGTTGGAATACAGATGTCAAGGAGATGGCTATCGGGCGAAGAAAGAGGTTTAACGAAGGGACTCGCGGTGAATGCATAATGAAGAGGGCAAGCGGGCAGGCAAAGGTGAACATTAGAGGCGGCACGAGCTGATATTCGAGCCGAACCGGAAGCCGGAATAACGCTGGCGAGCACGTGCGAGATTTTCTTGGCGCAACGAAGATCCACGCTCGATCGCCTGCAATTTTCTTAATTACATCGGGGGCCTTCCCCTGGCTGCGACTCATTAGGGTAACCGCGAACGTGCACGCTCGATCGATGCCGCTTCCAGATGAAATTGCCCCTGAATCGCGCGAAATTTCATCCTTCCTGGCTGCCGAGTCTCTCCATTTCTGAATAGAACGTTAGACAGACGCGGAAACGAGATTAGAATTCCTGGAAGAAACCTAGTCGCCCTCCGGCTCTCAATAACAGCCATTTCGTTCCTGCATTTGGTTAAATTCTAGGTTATGTTACTTTTGCAACGTCCTGTAGATGCAACTGTGCGAATATGAGAATTTATCGGCAATCAAATTCGCATTTGGGTTATCGATGAAGCGAAAGTCTCGACGAAACTTGTTTAATTCGAGTAAAACTTTTACATCATTTTTGTAGCGTCCTGTAGATGAAGCTGCACGAACACGAGAATATATTGAAAACCTGATTTCCACTTGGCTTCCTAATAAGAGGTATTGTAAATCAAACTTGGTTACTTTAATAATTACATTACTTTTGTATCATCCTATGGATGAAACCGCGTGCAATGATTACAGGAATTTATTGGAAACTTAATCTGTATGTTTGGATTCCCAGTAAGAACTAGTCTGTGATCAAATCCTAAATTTTGACAAACCTCACTTTTGTACCATCTAATAGATGAAATTATGCACATATTGAGAATCCAACTTACTGTCGATAGGTTTATTTAGATCTTAAACTGAACATGCAAATTTTGTATCATCCTACAGACTGAGCCTAAATACATAGCAAAATCACGAAAATATTCCCAGAACTTAACTTACCTATGAGCTTGCAAACCTTAAGCAATCTCTATATCGTAAGAAAAGCAACTTACTTTCGATATCCAAACAAGAGATGTTCTACCACCGAAGCTATTCCCATTTCACTTTTGTATAGCCCTGTACGAAAAAAGCGTCTATTCTAGGTCTATGAAAATATACTAAAAACTCACCCATCGATAAATATTACCAAAGAATTTACGTCTTGACAGAATGCGTCATTAAATATTGAATTATGTAACTCAATACGTATACGATCGACTAATGAATTTAAAAATCGTTTATCAAATTCGTCCCCTGTGATCTTCAAACAGAAATATGTTATTTTTAATAGGAAACTGCAACGAGGCTTGTACGCTTGTGTTGAACGATTTGTAGGCTTGATTACAAGTGCTTCTGTTCTACTTATCGTGGATGCGAGCAGTAATCTCGGGTCACTGTTACGTATACGTGTGCCAGGGTTGATAAAGCCGGTATCAGCGATGAAGAAATCAATAGCATAGGTCAAACGAGCAGTTTCTGAATAATCTTAAAAGATACAGGCGAAAAGTTTCGCTCGCGATGCAGCGATACATATATATTGCGTAATTTGTCTTCTTACGAAACCCAGCAGCATCGAATAATTTTTTATTAGATTCGTGTTTATCAAACATCCTCGTTTCTGGTATTTCCTAATTGCTAATGACAGAACAAAATTTCGCTATATCTTTCTAACGTTTCTTCTCGTTTTACATAATCTAAAGAATATACGAAATGCACTTATTTATTTGTAAATTAGCGAGGTTTTATAGCTTCTGAGAAAAATAAATCTTGAAAAAGAAAAAACGAATTATCACCATCAATTGTAACCACGATTCTCAGGTAGCTCAGAGATGACGCGCTGAGTGAATCACTCTATACATCTGTTCGTGTCATTCTTACCAATTATCCCCATAATTCCCTAGAATTTAGTATTTCATGAATCACCCGATACGCTTTAATAAGCTAACGCTCAGCTTCAACTTTCCACTCTCGAGGTATATAAGAGGAAAAAAATAAAAGGAAAATATCATATTGACATTAATGTTTCATTAGGTTTACTATCGTGATACTTTCGCGCGGAGAAAATGGCCGCCATAACCGTTACGGTGAACCATCAAAAATCGCGTAAGTAGCCTTAATGGCGTCAAACTTGGCAAAGTGCAGTTTCAAGTATCTCGCGATACATGTTTTATAACGTTGCGATACAAAGTCACAGTTTCGGTGAAAGTTTCAAAACTGAAAGAAAGATATTTTTGAGGTTAGGTTTGGGCTAAACTCGAATTAGTTTGGTTCGGTTTGATTTGACTTTTAACTGGTTTTCGGTTGAGTTCAAATACGAGTCTAGGTCCTGACCATCGGAACGTATTGTCGCGTAAAACATATTTCTGAAAAATTTAACAGGCCTCATGTTCGTTACGCGCTCCTCAATTTTTCGACGAATCGTGATATGTCAAATTCTTCGTAAAATTACCGCGTATCGGTGTGTATAGGGTTAGACGGAGAATATGCGGAGGCACGTCTGCCCCAGAATTACGGCAGAGTTCTCGTGATTAACCGTGTGCCGGCCGGATATAATTAGAAGGCAACACGTGTCACGCACAATTTCCATTAGCGTCCCATCGAGAGTGACAGTGATCAGTCATTGACGTTTGCCACGGCTTTCAAGTACGATTCCATGTTGATGATAGCCTAATTATTGGAAAAGGATTGACTCTGGTGTTATTCATCTCTGTAGAGTGAGGTGCGTCAATCTGCACATTCACAGGGGACCGTTCTAAATAATTGCACTACTATTATGAATGAAATTTTACTTTAGTCTTTAAACTTATCACTTGCCAATTCATTGGCATCGCTATCATTGATATCGGTACTGATTGGTAAATTATTATACAAAAGTTGTGGTTATATTTCACCTCCCTTCGGCTGATTTATGGAAACCAGGTAAGGTAACCTTTTTAAGAAAAAAGAAACTAGAGTATCGATAAACAAATTTAGAGAAACCGGTTCTTAGATTCAATACGCCTAATGAATACGTTGATAAAATAACACAGGAAGGAGGAACATTTAACCACGTGGAAATCAAAATATACATTGAATAAAGTTAACGAAATAAATATTTTGGTTCAGTGCTTGAAAGTGAATTCATTTTAGAACACTGTTCTAAGATGTTGCTGATATTATAATTGAATACTTTCGAAAAAATGTTTGTTACATAAAAGCGCGATGTAAGTCATGTCTTATAGAATGAGTCGTCGGATAATGGTGGCAACACGCTCTAACCGTTGTTGCAAATTTGAGTTAAGAATGAGGAAGTGCCTCACTCACTTATTAGTGTTAGAACCAAAGTTCCCCTTTTCAGAGGATTGTGTATACAAGTTTGCGATGATATCTGGTGTCCATAATAGCAGAATTGCGAGGGATATAGGTGTTGCCGGTAATTATGATGAAAGTTACCTGCTCGTAATTAGGATTCGAGAAAGTAATAGTTCGTGATTTAGAAAAGAGTGAAAGGTTGATCGTCGTCTACGTTTCGAGCATGAAACACGATAAGAAATGGCCAGTTTCCCCATAGCTTGCATCAATTAATATTTTATGGTGGTAATCAGCACGCCATCTGCTCTTAGTGAGAAGAATCATTAATCACTCGATAGCGTGGCTCGATAAAGAAGGAAATGGTTACGTCGATAAAAAAACGTAACGATAGAAAGTTCGATAGCGATCGATTTTTCACTACGTAACGTATAAACGGTTAATTCGCGTGAAATGGGATGAAACCACCTTAATTTAACATTCACACGATCGTCAAGTACATTCAGGAATAGTTGTTGCTGACTTTTTCTACATCCATATTTCTAATTAATGTTCTGTATTTATTGTAATAAAAAATTCATTATACTTCTTCAACTTGAAGTATATAATTAAATTCAAGTTCACAAAATCTCGATTTACACCACGATGATTTTCAAACCTACTAATTTTCTATATTTATTTGACATATTTTTTAAAGAACCTGATTATCTTATCTTCTTGCCAATGTTTTACGTGGATTAGAAGATGTATCGTTATCTCTAATGAAGATATTCCATAATAAAATTAAATACTTCATTAATTGAATTTTAGGTTAGGTCATGTCCAAGATTCCAACATGGTTCTGACCGCTACTTCTTAGGGCTCACTTTTGCATCACTCTGTATATAAAGCTCCGTGTTTATAAGAACTTATTGACAACTTAACATACTTTTGGATTTCTAATAAGAACAACTTTTAATCAAATCTGTTTAAATATCGATTTACATTACCTTTGCATCGTCCTGTAAACTAGATTCCACATCTAGGAGAATTTATTGAAAAGCTAACCTATCACCGAATGTTTTGCATAGATTAAGAAAATGTAGCGTTGTATCGCGTGATTTACGAGCTGGCCGGTGTTAAATATCTCGATACGCTCGAAACTGAAACAATAGAGTTCCTCTCGAATTAATAGCGTGCCGAGAGACTGGAGTAGAAAGCGCGCGCGGAATTAATTTCTGTCTCGCCGCAGTTTAGTCGTTCCTCGGCCCATATAGCTCGCGATTCAACGAGAGCACGCGCGAAAGCTCCCAAGATCGAGGACTACTTCTTGCTCGAGCGTTCCACGCTCCAATTAACGTCGCCTCCGCGCTTTCCGCAACACGTTCACCCCGACCATCTCTTCACTCGACAAATTCCCCAAATATCTAGATAAGAAAAAAACTTGCTGTCGTCAAATTTCATCGATTAGCCGATTCTGATTCGCTTTATCTGATATTTCATTTGGTTTCCCTTTAAATGATAACGGATGATTAAGTTTAGATCTTCAATAAAAAAAAAACTTGACAAATGTGTGTAAACAGAAAACGATTGGGAGACGAAATTTTATTGTAAAAAGCATTTGAAGCAATTGGATTAGGTTTGAACTAAGTTTGAACTCATTTGGTGGGGTTGAGTCAGGTTTGAATTAGTTTTAGCGATGGGGTTTGAGATAAATTTGGTTTCATTAAGCTCGAGTGTAGTCAATTGCTACGTTTGTTTGAAAATAATTGAAGCAATTTGATTAAGTTTCACTTAGATTCGAATTAAGTTTGAATCAGTTTGATTATGTTTGGGATAAGATTTAAAAATTCCGTTTAATTTTTGTTCTAGTACAATACAAGATCAGTTTTGAATTAACTGGCAATGAAAACGAGTCAAGTTCTATTTAATTAAAAAAAACATTCAAACCATTGAAATCTCGAAATCATCAAAATCTTCGTACATTTATATAAAAGTGCCTGATACGAGTGCTTATGTTTGCGTTCACAAGGAATTATCACGTTGTACATAATTTGAAAAATACTTCTTATCGATTACCATATCTCGCGAATCACGAATATAGTTGACTAACAACAAGTTAATTAACTCTACCGGTCACCTTTTCTGAAAATTACGCGATTGGGCTAGCCGATAAGTTTTGTCTCTTCGTCGCTTCGATCGCCGTGCCATCGCCAATTAATCTCACGAATTCTACTACACAGCTACAACAGTTACACGTGCGACATTGAGCCAAGTTGGCAGTGAACGTCCACTGACCGCTCTCCAAAACGACACAATTCCCACTCTTTCTCTCTTTCACACGCTTCATTAACTGGTATCTAATAGAACCGTATCACGTATCCACCGTAATAACAGAAAAATTTCTTTTCACCTTAAGTCCTTCTTTACTGAAGTCTCGTGCTCAAAGAGTTCGTTTCTTCCCCAATTTACTATATTGTAATGCAATTTAACACTTTACCGACCGATAGCCGACTAATCGGATTTTTGTCGCCAATGCTTATCGACCGATAGCCTATTAATCAGCTCTTTATCGCCGACAATCTTTTTCACTATTCGGACAGTAATTTGTTATTTGGTACTAAGGTGTCTTGCTCAGTCGCGTCAATTGCGTTGCTTCGTAAGCTGCCATGGTTTTATACCAATTCGAAAAACTTACCGTTCGCGATGAACGAAAAGAATGGTATTGGAGAGTCTAAACCGAAACAGAGCCGGCGCCAGGGAGAATCCGCGCCTGAGCTGCCGGTTGGACATGCGTATGCTGTTGTACCACTAGGGGTCAGTAAAGTGTTGAGATATGTAAATATCCACAGCATCAATCAGGTTACTTCACTGCCTTGCTAATGATAAGGGTGTACCATAACTCATGGGACCCATTTCACAGGAGGCACAAGAACGTGTGTGCTACCTGTCCTCGTCTCAAAGTCATGTAGCCATTTTCGCGTTTCATTAATTCGCGACTGACTTATTTATCGCTCGGTCTGTCCGCAAACTCGCGACCGTCGTATCAAAGAATTTCGCAACGTTCCAAAAATTCCAGGTGTATAGTACTTATCCAACTCCTACGAAGATAAGTAGCTGCGGATTATGGAAACACAAAAATGGCTCTAACTTGGAAACTAGAACAGACAGCACACATGTTCATACGGACCTCTTTCGTCGTTCTTGTGTCTCCTGAAATGGGTGCCTCATGTTACGCGCGCCAATTTTTGTAAACCTGACTGTCTCGCGGGTACCTGGGTTCCTGAAATGCTTAGTTGAGGTCGCTAGCCCTATAAATATCCACATGACGCATATCTGGCTGCGCATGAAAGGCTCGTTGCAGTTACTCGTACAACCTAATGCTCAAAGTTGGAATTAGTTAAGTTGGCTTTGATCTTCTGCCAATTTACTACATTACGATATGCTTTAGGCTGCATAAACTGTTCGCAAAACACACGTTCCTGCACACGACAAACACTCGTTACGCTGGTTATCGCGATTTCTTGCTCAAAGACAGTACTAACGAGATTAGGATTCGCCGCTCTGCCAGTCACGCTTACACGCATCGCGTCTAACTTTCTACACGGGCCATTTTCAACGACGCTGAACGCCTCGTAAAGACCAGTTTTCACCGGAAAAATACGTTTCAGGATCCCTGCGTGTTTATTAGCCGAGTTTGCAAGCACAGATGACGCAGGGCACTCGGATGTATTGCAGGTAGAGATCTCATGGGATTTCGCTTATCGAGGACTCTTACGGGCCGGAAAGAAAGTTGCGCGCGAAAGTATCTGGAACGTGGAAAACGAGGGAAATCACGGCGATTATATCGGCTCGATATCGTGGCGTCCCTATGGCCACGTTGTTTCGTGTGATTTGCGTTTCGCAAGTGGGACAGTCGTGAGAACACGATTCGTAAATGCTTCGCTAAATCAGGCCAGGCAATCAAACTGGCGAAGGTGTATCTTCAGGGTGGGAACCTTTCGTTTCTGTGCTAGTGCCTTTAGATTTCTCGTTTTCACTAGCGAGTCCAATTTCTTCGCGTTTGTCTTCTTCAAGGGGAACAGAACGATGTTGCAATGTGGTCAATTGTTGTTTCATACCTTTCAATCTTTCTTAATAAAATATTCATCGTATAATTGGATGGCGGTGGAAGTTCCTTGGAATTTTATTACATTTTCTAAAAGATTACTTTGCAAAACCAACGAATTCGCGTAATATGAAAAGAAGAATATTCGTTCTTGATCACTGCGATGTAACTACAACGAAGATTCGGATTAGAAAATTTGTAGTTTATATTGTATCATATTTGTAGTTTTAAAGTTGATGTGTAGTCAAAGAAGTTAGAGAAAAAGGAGGGTCTCAAAGAGAAAATTACACGACACGCAAAGAAACATATTATACTCTTGTGTATTTGACTTTTCGGTGACCTTGAAATCTTCCGTGAAGTCAACGTTACAATTTTTAAAAGGAGACCTTCGTCTTTTATCATATGTTTTTGTAGCTGACATCCAGAACTTTTCAAAATAAACACGTGCCTTCCGCACCGTACTTCACCAGAGGTTTCAAGATCGTCTCAAGGTGAAATACCTCAAGAGCACAGTACATCTACCTCGATATCGTGGGAATTTCGTTCGACACATTTTTTTGTACCGTTCGTATTTTTCGAGATATTTGAGCGGTTTCAGGACACACTGCAAACACAAATTGTTGTTATCAACATGATAAAAGGTATCTAGTATACTGTTACTAAAAACCTACGTTCCAGTTATAAACTTTCTTTCGACCACAGCTGTACAAGTCTAATGAAATTACAACGCCGTGGGCTTCGTGAGACGCTGGATGACCCTCTTTAGAAAGGTTTTTGTATAGAAATGGTTAATAAAATTTCTCATTCGACAGTATGCCAAACCACGTCATTTTTCGTAACGTCAATTCCATCAATTTCTGACTATTAGAACGTGTTATAGTTTGCAGTCTTGGAAAGATCAATTAACACGTGAACGAACGTGTAATTCTTTCGTTTCATTCAGTTAAAGTAATTAGCGATCAATGAATTTTTCTTGCCGCGTAGAACCTCTTTTTTCACGTGTTAATTCGACGTATTAATTGGTAACTTGTAACTGCATAGTTTCTCTAGTAACAGTGGTTGAATTGTGCAAGAGGGAAATTAGCACGATTAGCCTTCAGCTTCCATAACGGTGCTTGCAGAAACCAGGTTCGAATCTGCTTACTCGACGTGCAAACCATGTGGTTTTTGCCATCGTGAGAAAGGACAAGGTATTCTTGACCTTTCTCGAAAGCCAGTTTCGTGGAATCGCGTTCACGTTCCATTTCTCGAAAATAAAATCTCGAATTTCGAATAATAAAATCTTTTAACCTCCTAGATCCTAGCGACAAACGATATTGTTTAATTAATTAGACGTTAAAAATGTCTAAGCCTGAACAGCAGATCTACTTTCGTGGAAATATAACGAGACAGAGACGAAGTAACTATTCGATTTAATAGCTGAAACAATTTGCGAGTGTTCGTCAATAGTCTCGGGCGACTGATAATGACACGATGCTAATTATCTCACACTATGTCACTATGACACGCAATAGCACGAATAGAGCCATCTTCCGGGTTATTGTTCGTCGTAGAACTTATTGAAACTTCAACACGTGTAAATATAATTCACCTGCTGTCCTTTAAGCTGCTGCGTGGAAATTTGACGTGCAAATACAAAGGTTATGAAGATATTAAGGAACGAATTCGTCCTGGTGATATTCAATGAAATCTAGTAACATTTAGAGGCAAGTCCTAGAAACTTTTATGGGATCTAACTGAATAATAAAATTGTTGGTAATTTCCTTTGGATAATAAGAATAACATTATTTCTTAGCAGAGTGTAGTTGATTTTTCGATTTGAAAAAAAAACAACTAAATGAGCAAAATAAGCATAAGTGACTAAAGTTTCGTAAAGAACTATACGAGTAGATACCATCGTCGTGAAGCTTTTTAAGACCGAAGTTTCTTTAGATACGGGGAAAAATTCATTCTTGCCAATTGTTGGTAATAAAAACGTATCGTTTCCGATGTTTCGTAAGGGAAATGTAACGCATTCAAATTTCTAGCCAATTTGCCAAATAAAGCGTCTATAATGCGGTTAAACAGTACGAATAATGTGTTGATCAAGGCGGAAAAATAATAGTAAGCTATCACAATTTCACGAAGAAATAAACGAGGAACCGAAACGTGCACTTAACCTCTTTTAAACAATATCAATAACTCTTACCTAGTTATTTAATCTAGTTATCTTTCCCATTCGAAAAAGAAATTGGATCAAAAAACCGTGAAAATATCGTCTGTAATACGTTGCTTCGAGCAACGTGTTTCTAGCAAATAATAAATTACCAAAAGTTGACGAAAAACTATCAAAGTATAATCGTTGTGAACCTTCTTTGAACAACGATAATTCCTCTACGTCGATCTAGTTATTCGTTCCATGGCAAAAAAAAAAACTAGACATGGAAAAATACCACGTAATGTCGATATTTTCTTCTCTATAAGATGCTGTTTCCAGCAACGTGGATCACCTATGCAAATTATTTGATCGTTCTTCCCGATCATAGAATAGAACATCTGTTGCGCGCTGAACACAAACAGAGCCTACCGATCACTCGGTGGTCACGGGTTTCGTTTCACGTGATGCAGTTTCCGGTCGATCACGAGATCTCTGGTAACCCGATTTCCTGAAATGCACGCCGCGTCGCCGGTACTTTCTTTTCTTTCACCCGAGGGGAACCGGTGCCAGCGAGCACCTTTCTACGCGGTACGATCGAATTTTTATCCACCAGGCCGCCTAGTGGAATTCCATGGCGAAGCAATGCCAGCAACCCACCAGACCCAGTCGAATCGTCCTTTCGTCTCTTTTTCTTTCTTTTCTTTTTTTTCTTTTCTTTTTTTCCACGCGTCGCGTTTTAATCATCAGGTGAACGAACTTTTGCGGAATCGAAACTTTCGTCGTCGCGCCGCTCGCTTACATTCTCATTAAAAGGAACGTTTAGTTTCACGATAGAACTATATATATATATCATCATTCTATTCTTTACGATTTATTATTCTATATAGCGTATTTTAGCATTGCACGTTATGCTTTGTATCGCTGAGAAACGAAATTGCTAATTTATAACTAGACTGATATTGTTATTCTATTGGATAAATTCTACATTCTAATTATTCTTAAGCCTATTCATTTAGGCAAAACACATATTTCAAGCATTGTTTGTATAAAATAGCACATTGCTTTCGCTTGTTCTTATTTGATTATTAACACCGTTTCAGTGTGTTCCATTGTAACGTGGAATCTACACGCCGAGTATTGTTCAAATTTGTACATTTTTGATATGCAATGTTATTTGACTAATCTTTCGGTATTCGTCGATTTTGATGAACTTCGCGAAAGCGTTATACGAAAAAAGAAGATATCTGAAGAGATATAAAGAGGTAAGAAAAATAGCAGAGATAAATTTCCAATGAATATATAAAAATTCACCGTCTCTTTATAAATTAACAATGAAAATCCGTTAATAATGAAAAAGAGAGCAGACTCACATGGTATTTTGAACTTCTTCGTGGCGGTCTGTATGCTGGAGCTCGGATTGAACGGGATGCCAACGCTTTTCGATTTTCCCGCTGTACTGGCGGTGATCGCACCAGTCTGTATTATCGAGATGCCAGTTTGCTCCATGTCTCACGAACTGGTCCACGTCAATCTGCCTGCCCGTTAAAAAATTCAACGTTCATTTCATCGATAGAACTGGTCGAGTTTAAAGGGAAGAAAAACAGGAATTCTTTCTTAGCGGCTATCTACGAGTAATTTTGTTTGTTTTTACAAATGGGAAATAATTTGTCCCGGGAATTTGTCAATAGCCATCCCATCGAATTCAAAGAAACAATTAAGAGAAAGGAAGGACAAAATAGGAGATCTTCTTTCAGCAGTATCCATAAATAATTTTGCTCGTTTCTACAAAATAGGAGACATTTTAATCCGTAATTTGTCAGTAGCCATTTCGTCGAATTGTTAGAAATAGAGCAACGAAAGAAGAAATAGAAGTTCTTTTTTCAGAAGCGTCTATGAATAATATCGTTCGTTTCTACAAACTAGGAGACATTTTAATCCGTAATTCGTCAGTAGCCATTTCGTTGAATTGTTGGAAATAGAAAAACAAGAGAAGAAATAGAAATTCTTTTTTCAGAAGTGTTCATCCATAATATCGTTCATTTTTACAAAATAGGACACATTTTAATCCGTAATTTGTCAGTAGCCATTTCGTCGAATTGTTAGAAATAGAGCAACGAAAGAAGAAATAGAAGTTCTTTTTTCAGAAGCGTCTATGAATAATATCGTTCGTTTCTACAAACTAGGAGACATTTTAATCCGTAATTCGTCAGTAGCCATTTCGTTGAATTGTTGGAAATAGAAAAACAAGAGAAGAAATAGAAATTCTTTTTTCAGAAGTGTTCATCCATAATATCGTTCATTTCTACAAAATAGGAGATATTTTAATCCGTAATTTGTCAGTGTACATTTCATCGAATTGTTAGAAATAGAAAAACGAAAGAAGAAATAGGAATTCTTCTTTAAGAAGTATTCATCGACAATATCGTTCATTTCTACAAATGGAAAATATTTTGACTAGGAATTTGTCAGCAACCGTCTCGTCGAATTGCAAGGAATAAATAAAAGAAAAGTAAAAATAGAAATTCTTCTTTCCACTTGTAGTTTCGTTCGTTTCTACAAATGGAAGATATATTTTGTCGCGAAATTTCTCAGTGGCCATCCCATCGAATCTCGAGAAACAATCAAGAGAAAGTGAGAGAAAAATAGGAATTATTTTTTCAAAAATATCTATAAATAATTTAATTCGTTTTTGTAAAGAGGAAGCATTTTGATACGTAATTTGTCAATAACGATCTCGATGAATAAATTTAAAGAAACAAGGGATGGAGGGGAAGGATAGAGAAATGGAAATTGTTTTTAAAAAGCATCCATGAATAATTCCATTTATTTCTATAAATAGGAAATATCTGGATGCGGAATTTGTCAGTAGCGACGAAACACAATGGTAAACGCGTCGTTTTTCGATTTCGTTATCAGCGAGTTCGGAGACGCGTGTATAAGTGGGACGGGGTCGTAAATCGCGGCTGACAGAACTGTGAAAAACGCGAGAAATAAGGCGGACGGCTGTAAATCGTTGGGAAGCGGCGCTTTTCTCGCGTCGTAACATCGAATTGATAAAGAGACACAGGTACTGTACGTTTCCTGTTTTCGCAAACCCATTCACTCTACAAAAAATGAAAGTTTACTATACGTTTCAAAGATTACATCTACTATTTTTCATTGATTTCGTACTCACAAATTTCCTATTTATAAAGAAATTTGACGAAGAAAGCAATCTCAAAGGAAAGAGAATACCCAATTTTCTTTCCTCCTTCTTTTCCTCGTATCTCGAATTTTTATTCGATAAACGGAAGTAGATATTTTGAAAACCTGGTACTATGATGTTTGTATTTCACTTTTTTCCACCTCGTTTGATATATTATGCGATTGCTGTTCGTAGCTAATTTATTGGATTGGCAATTAAGCGATTGCGGATTTTATCATTATCACCTAGTTAGGTAAGTAATAAAGTAAAGTAAAGTGAAAAAATGCAAGTTTAGCAAGTAAACAAAAAATAGAAATTACTATTAAATAATTATGAATTTAATATTTTATAAAATTTAATATATATATATATATATGTATGTATAATTTCTTAATTTATAAATATTATATTTATATAAATATTGTAGGTAATGTAATTTTTTATATGAAAGAAAATAATGTTAGTAATTAAATACAGGTATATTAAATTAATAAAATTTGAATTATTTAAACCTAATTAGATGGTAATGACAAAATCCGCAATCGCTTAGTTGCCAACGCAATATTATTTCCTATCGTCGGAAACAGACCGCAGCTGTACACTTTTGCATTTCCATTCTACCCCTATCTTTATGTTTGTCTGAACAGCGATCAAAAGAATTGAAGCTAAATACAAATTTACGATGCTCCATCTAGCAAATATCGCAGTATGTAGCCCGGATATTTGACATATCCTCGCGCGTTATGTGCATCTTGTGAATATTCGTGTCGTTGAATTCTTCAAAAACTCAGAAATATTCGCGTAACAAATTGAAACGATATAACGTGCTGGATCGTTTGAATTTCAGCGTATCAATTAGTTGCGCTTTGGCTGGCTGAGTTTGCTTACCCGAACGTCATTGTTTGTATTTTCTTATTCGAATTACGCGAACGAAAAATAACAGGTTGCAAGGAAAATCAACGAGTTCCTATTATTATGAACTGCGATTATATAAACTGTCCGCCGACGAGTTCAATTAAACGTAGTTCTGCCGTGTTCTAACGATAAAACTCGAAGAAAGTGGTAAAAGCTCGACGAAAAGACCGCACTGCGTGTCGAGTTTACCGCCGCATTGTAACGATGACTTTGACGAAACGATAGAAAGTGCGGGTCGTATGATCGAAACAGAAAGCAATTAATTAGCAATCTACCGTACCAGTGACACTTTGACGACGCGGATAATTAAATTGCACAGGCCGAAATTCAGGTAGTCTAATTGATATCGAATTCTACCATTGTGCCAAGGCTAATTGACGTTAAAGAGCACGTTATCGTTGCGTTTCCATTAACCGGCTAATTATACCACGGCAGAAAGATAGAGTCTCGGTCACGCGTTATCGACAGATCGAAACTTGCCGTTCATGGTGTTAAACGGGAAAATTCGGATCGTTTCGCTTCGTCGTTTCACACGCAGTGGCTCGCCAAAGTATTTCAACGATTAACATAGGAAGCTTCGAAGCTTCAAAGAAAAAAAAAAAAAGAAAATAAAGGAAGAAAGACTCGCGAAGTTACGATTCTACGTAAGTCTTTCCGAATCTGCATTGCGACTTTTTCCGAACATAAAATGTCGATAACGTTGTCCCGAAAGTTTCTTTCGTTTTGCGAGGAAACAATAGATGTATGAAGTATCTTTTGTTTTATATCGTTTTATTGGATTACGTACGATCCATTCTGTTCCAATAGAACAAAAATCGTCGTGCGTCTGTTATTTTCATACAAAAGGAAAGAAACTTTTGCCACGATCTGATGTATACGAATTTTGCTATATGTTTGTCGTATTGCATCATACGTGGTATATTTTTGTATAGAAGATGAAGGTAGTGAAACGTCTTAATCGCGTAGGGAGATCAATAAAAATTATTATCATTATTATGATTATTCAAATCAGGATACCGGTTAGATCATTTAAAGAGTAAAGTCCACTTCCATTCATAAAAATACGAATTTGCACGAACGTCTGCCAACTACATATTAATAAACCTCGACAAAAATTTGACTGTTCCCATCTTCGACATTTGTCGTACGTATAAGCTGGCTATACATGGTGTGTAGTAATTTTTGAATAAATCTGTGTCTGCAACTATTATATATATTTCCTGATTAAATTTCACCAATATTATTACGATAGTCGTATCTCATTGCAATGTTAATACAATTTCAATATGCATCCGTGTAGGTATATTATAAATTATTATTTATAATATACCATTCATATAACATCATACGGTGTATAATACATTGAACAACCATAATTTACTCATCAAACATTTCTACACGTTGCAATATATTTTGCACAACGTACGTAACTTATTCATAAGAGGTGGAAAGTTTCCACAAATGTTCAACTGTTTGGCTACATTATCGTAGAATTGCATGCTCCGTGCAATCAAAATCAAGTGGAGCGATCGATAATCCTGATTTAATCCCCGGCCAAGGATCTCACGATAAGGATGTAATCTTTGTGTGGCGCGTTGTAAACATCGGAGTAGTTGGTAATCGAAAATTCCTATACGTACACACGTATCTGAAGTTTAACGTACAACCGTGACCAAACTATGGATTAATCGTCTTGGATATTCCTCTTTTAGCGATTTCAGGTGTTCTTGCTTCGAATTCCGATTAAAATACAAATAATTCTTCCTTTCTCCTCTCGTTTCAATTTAATTCTCGTATTTGCGAGATTTGATTCGTTCTATCGACTGGTTTAAATTTCAATTGAAATTTCTACGAGAACTTTTGCGTATTCAAGTCGAAGCTCGGGCTTCTACGTTTTATCTCGATTCGAATCGACGTTTCTACGTTTCGATCGAAATAAAAAAAAAGGGAGGGGGAAATCTCCATATTTCGATGTAAACTCAAGTGCCCAATGTCAACAATCCACGCTTCGTAACGAAATCATTATCTTCCGTGCCCATCGAAATTCAAATTCAAATCTGTGAACTGTTAGAAATTTCTGAACGAGAATTTCGAACTTCCGCGTTTCACGGCTGGAAAAAATCATCGTGCAACGATCGTGATCGTAGGTAATCGTATAATACGCAAAGATAAGCAAAGTATACGAAACGTAGTTTGGGAGCAAAAATAAGAGACAACGTAGTGGAAATAAATTCTTCAAGTACGAAATGTTTACGCAAAAATATAAATATTAATTTCAATTATTTAGTAAATAATCTACGTGCCACAAAATTGGGCAAAATTTGATTCTATGAAATTTCTTACTTCAATGAAAATCATTTAAAAACGAAAAATAATTTATCTGTTATTGCTAATTTGCAAGTTAAATTTTATTTCCCACTTGCATCTAATCGACGAACAAATGATAATCTATAAACGAATAATTTTTCCTCCTGTCTTATCTATTTCCATTTGTTTATTAATTTGATGGTTAATTAACCAGACCGCAGTTGACACTTGCTCATAAAACTACTCGCTTTTCGAACGAATTGTTCGCAAGTATATTTGATCTTGGTCTATTCATAATAATCAACAGACGTGTTATTGACAATCCCAAATTCCAATACACAATACTCTCTCTCTCTCTCTCCCTCTCTCTCCCTCATTGAACTGTTACCTACGTGTAAAAATAGATTATCTTACGCATCGATAAGCAATAAATAAAAATAAATAGAAAGTAAACTGACATTCCAAAATAACACTTAATTTCATTGTTTCGAGTAACGCACTCGAGCTCGTCCAAATAACGGACAATCCTTCCTCTTCTTCGACTGACCTGCTCCATAACAAATCACTGTCCGTTGAAACAACTGTCTACGTGTAAATTTCTTCAACAATAGCCTCAACATTGACTATAAAACTGCACGATAACCAAGACCAGTATACGGCAAAAAATAGTAGCAGTTTGATGTTCAACTTGCTCGAAAATGAAAAATCTACCTCCACTAGATGCTCTCGCTTAGACCTGTCCCGCTTATTTCTGTCCCTCGCCTTTATACAGCGTACCGATTATTATTCTAATATTCACCGGACGAGATCGATTTTCTACCGAAATTCCACTCGTTCCATTAGCTTAATAGAAACGCGTGTGTGGGAATAAAAATCCGCAGTCCGGTTCTGCGTAAAGTGACTCACGCTGAGACGAAGATCGATCAGCTGTGCTCCACCTCGTGTTACGTTGCGAGCAGAGAGAAGAGAGGAGCACGTGGTGTTTCTCGCGGTCACTCGGCCGAAGCTTGACGATATGACACCTGGACAAAAAGCGGCGGTTGGACTTGCGCGATTCGGCACAGCGTCGTAATGTCGCGTGGCTTCAACCAGACTGAATCGGCTCGCGACTCGCTTCTACCTCTATATGTAGAATCTCCTCCTCTGGCAGGCACTCTGGCTCCCGTTACTTCTGCCAAATCGATGCCAACCGACCGACATAGTTTCTCATCCTTTCGGACGATACTCCCCTCGGACAATGCCATTCTTTCTCCGTAGCCAGCAAACGGATTCTGTGCCTTCTTTCGCGCGTCTTGCTCTTCTCGCGTGTTGATGAACGCGCGGCGTACTGCGAGCAAAGTTGGCGCGATTATTGCATTGACAACTAACTGATTGCGGGTTTTGTCATTAGGTGGTATTGACAAAATCTGCAATCGCTTAGTTGCCAACGCAAGAGTAGGTCAGCGATTTGTTTGTTTATTTATTCGTCGGTATATTCCGAGATGGCTCGTCGTTAATAAACGATAACGTTATCGATGATCAGGTTGTCCGAAAAGTGTCTTTCTTTCACAGACACGTAACGACGCATCATCATACAAACGTGAAACCTAATCTATCGAACGTTGTGATCTTTATCTCGATAGAATAAAATGGATCATTCGTAATTCGATAAAATAATAGAGAAATGTTGTGCATTCGTTATTTTCTTATACAACGAAAGAAACTTTTCGGACCACCTAATATGTTACTAGCGATCGCACGTTTTGCAAGATCAAACGTCAGGTTACGTGGAACGAAGCAGGTGCAGGCTGTTTAAGAAACGTTCGAGCCAAGTCTGTACAGGTTTGCAGGAAATTTGAAGTGGCAAGATTGGACGAAATATGGGAAATATGGTACTTGTAACGTTCGGTGGATGAAACAGATTTATACTCGGATACCATTTGGTTAGTTGGCTTTATAAAGATGGAAATTCGCAGAAAAATCCACAATCCAGGAACTGTTGATAATGATGAGACTTTGACAGATAGACAGATAGACTATTATATAATCGTGATTAATTGTCATTTCGCAGAGTTTTCTACGTTAATCGGATTAATACCGATAAAGCAATTAATTTTGTTTGATGTAAATCGATAAAAATTTGATAAGCTCAAGTTCTCTAGATTTCGAAGCTTCAATGATGGTTAAGTAACGTATATCTGGTTCTTGACATTCCTGTCTTGTTCTTATTAACGCGTTCCGCTTTATCGTTCGGACATTCCAGATCGCTTGTTCGGGGCAGATCTGGAACGTTGCGCCTGTTTCCTTTCTTCCTTTTTTTTTTTTAACTTTCAATTCGAAGATGCAATTGAACTGGAATTTTGAGAACACGACAGAAATCTGGAGGATCAAAAATACGTTAACACTTTACCGACCGATAGCCGACTAATCGGATTTTTGTCCCCGACGTTTATCAACCGATAGCCTATTAATCGGCTTTTTGTTTTCCGATTATCTTTCTCATTATTCGAGCAGTAATTTGTTATTTAGTACTAAAATACCTTGCTCAGTCGCGTCAGTTGCGTTGCTTTGTAAGCTGCCACGGTTTTATACCAATTTGAAAAATTTACCGTTCGCGATGAACGAAAAGAATGGTATTGGAGAGTCTAAACCGAAACAGAGCCGGCGCCAGGGAGAATCCGCGCCTGAGCTGCCGGTTGGACGTGCGAATGCTGTTGAACCGCTAGGGGTCGGTAAAGCGTTAGGTTGAAGATTGTCGACTTTGTGAGCTTGGTGGGGTGAATAAAAATACTACAATAGAAGCTTAATTAGGTTAAGTCACTTTTCAATCGATTTTTCCAAAGATTAATTTCTAACGTTTATACGAATATATCGGAAAGAAGATTAATATTTTTATTAATATCTATTGACATTTTTATCATTATATGTTTCAATGATCGATGTTTAATATTTATGGAATACCTGTAAGAGATTAAATATCATCGAATTATTTAAAATATCGATAAAATCATGCTCTAACATTCCAACAAGCAAGAAATACCGTGTAACGAAATTTCGTTAATCGCAAGAATTCAGGGTTGAAGAGAGTTAGGAAACTTTTTAATAGATTCTATTTAAAACACGGACCGTGAAACTTTTATAGAAAACGTTCCCACATTATAAGTTCCGATAAGAACAGATAAAGGAAAGTTCACGAAAATAAAAGTTTAAACTTTGAATAGAACTTAATAAAATATAGATATAAACATTTTTCCATAGAAAATAACGGCGACGGATATCTCGCCCGTTGATATTAAAAGTTCTCGATTATTCCAATAAATATTAAATATTATTTAATGTACTACAACCATATTACATAATAACTGAAGTTGATATTCTAAATATGACATAATATTTATTTTTATAATACGTACGTAGATAATTCACAAGTTCAAAGCTTGTTTGTGTTTCTCTTTGAAATGAACAGTTAGAAAGGTAAGGACGTTACTCAATATATATACATCATATTCGTATATGTATGTTTGTATAGACGTATACATATACAGGATGGTTGGTAACTGGTGGTACAAGCGGAAAGGGGGTGATTCTACGCGGTAAAAGAAGTCGAAAATATAGAATAAAAATTTAAAAATTTAAAAATTTAAAAATTCAAAAATTTAAAAATTTAAAAATTTAAAAATTTAAAAATTCAAAAATTTAAAAATTTAAAAATTTAAAAATTCAAAAATTTAAAAATTTAGAAATTTAAAAATTTAAAAATTTGAAAATTTAAAAATTAAAAAAAATAACGTCAATCGAGACAACGATCTACAGTGAGATCCGTTATAACGAGACGCGATAAAGTGCACGCGTACCGAGCCAAAATTCAAAGTCGATTTTCTCGAAAACAAAGCCTCGAACGGAAAATTTTTATTCTATATTTTCGACTTCTTTTTTCGCCTAGAATCACCCCCTTTCCGCTTCTACCACCAGTTACCAACCACCCTGTATAATGCAAAAGTGACTGATCTATTCATCAACGCTCACACCAAACCGCTGTACCTAGAAACGTGAAATTTCAACGGTGTATTTTCTTTATTTTTTTCTTTTTATATATATAATTTAAATATGAGATGACAAAGTGTTTTTGGAAATACAAACCCTAAGGGGGTGAAAAGGGGTAAAATTTCTTTTACGGAATAATAGTTTTTCTGAAGTTTAAAGACGTGAAATTCAGCATACGAACTCTTCGTTCGAAACGAATCCTCGTGCGAGGTTGGAAAAGAGGAAAATGGTCTTATGAATGAATGAAGAAACACCTCATTGAAAATAAACTTTCGCTTCTACAATAACAAATCGTTTATGATTAGCCACGCTCTAGTATTATCGATAAATTTTCAAACTCGATTTTTTTCGCAAACTTGAAACATAGATATTGTATCGCTATCTTATCGTGTTATATCATATCAATTAACTGTTTTCTAGTAATTAGTATGTATCTATCTTAGTGTATGCTGTACTATGTCTACGTATGTCTACGTAGCTGTATTTTAAAAAATGTAACTATTTTTTTTACTTGAATGTTACTTGGCGATTAGAAAGATATATTTTGCTATAAAAATTTCCTTTCACGATTACAGCAGAAAAATATGATATTTTTATGATTTGCGAGCTTTTTAATTTTAATGTATCGTTGGAACGTCTGAGAAGTTAAGCTAAACTGTTTACTCAGAATCGTTTCCCTATAGATAGTGAAAACGTAATCCATCATAATCTTCTACTTTGATTTTCAATATAAAAAAGAAAAGATACGGCTTACCGTGTTTCCCCCCGCAATCTTCATTTTTCATTTTCACAAACGATAGATTTATAACAGAGCCTATCTACGCTCTAGAAAAAAAAGAAACATTCGATCGAGAGGATCAATCTTTGAAACGAACGATTATCACTGTAGCGTTGTCACTGATACAATGCTCTTCGTCTAACCGCCAAGATGCGACAGCGATGAATATTTAACGATAACAATTGCGTCAGCGCTATTAACAAATTAATGAGACGCGAATTATGCGACAATAACATTGATAAATTAAACTTCATAGATCATAATATACGTAGCGTTAAATCACATAGCTTCTAGTCTTCCGTCTGTTTCTAGGATTTCTATGAAATTTAGCAGAAATTAGAAAATGAAAATTTGTTCATTAGAAATGTAGAGATTTCCAAGGAAGAAAGGTAAACTAATTTAACACGCTATGAACTAGCAGTATTTTACCATTGTTGATTGAATTTTATGTGAATGTAGAAATTATTTATGCATACGCCTGTAAAATTGTTAGAAAATAATGAACCTAGGTACAACAAACGAATTATTTGTTTTATCAGTGTAACGAGGTTGAAGAATCCTGAATTATAAAATAATTGAGAATTCTAGAAAGAATAATAAAACTTATTAGAAATAATTAATAGATATTATTGAAAATTATTGATAGAATTTGTTAACAAAAATTAGTGGAAATTGCCAGAGATAATGGAAATTATTAAAAATAATCGATGAAAATTATTGAGAACGATCAATTATTAAATTATTAACGCAATGAATGGAAAATTATTGAAAATGATCAATGGATACTATTGAAAATAATTGAAGAAAATTACTGAAAATAGTAGAAATTAATATCTACAGATAGTTAATAGGAATTATTAAAAACGTTGTGATGGAAATTATTCACAACAGTCTCTACACATGCTACCTATCATAAACATGATATTTCGTATAATTAATGAAACAAAGTTGAAAAATCTTGAACTTTACTGCTATGTATTCGGAGAATTTGCCGAGAAACAAATCGCATTTATCATGCTGCAATTTCAGAATGATACATACATAATGTCATACCTGTCCACTTAAATAATGATCGATCGATAGGGGAGCAGCTTTCGTTCGTGAAATTCTTCCACTCGATCGTCAGATTTACCGATCGTAAACACGCTTACTTAATTTTGCAACGATGCACGACAGCAATAGAGACAGCTAAAAATAACGCGAGAGTATTTGGCAGCCAAAATAATTTTCTCTCTATTTCCAAATGTCTGATCGTAAACGAACGTCGAGTTATTAGGAGGCGAACGAATTTTTCTAATAACTCGCCAAAGACGAAAATTAATCAGTTCGTTTCTACATTTTTCGAACCAGTTAGCTGTTTTCGACGAGTATACTCGGCGCGAAGAGATGGCAATATTTTGCGTTATGACGAGCCCTGTGAGTAATAAAATTAAAATATGAAACAGTCGTTTCATTACAACTTAATTCTACACATATATACATGGTACATATATTTGCAATAAATTTCTTCTAACTTCTACATGTATTTTCGAATTAATTCGAAAAACGTCCTATTCGTATTCTCGTTGCAGTGCTAACAAAAATGTCCAAAAATGTTTAACAGCGTGCATAGTATATTCATTACAAATTTCCTCCCTGTATTTTTATATGGAATTTTGCAAGAAAATCTAATCTATACCATTGTTCTTCATTCGTGTCTCGTAATGCGAATTTCGAAACAGCAAAATACATTCTACATATATTTGCAGAAAATTTCTGCTAACTTCTGTGTATAATTTCCAATGAATTCATATAACGTGTAACGTGTTAATCTTGTTATACCGGAGTCTATTGCAGCTCCAAATTTTCCCATTGTAATCGCGATATTCGTATATTCTCGTTACGGTGCTAGGAAAAATCTCCAAAAGTTTCATATAGTCAAATAACGAGCATGATATATTGGGTTGGCAACTAAGTGGTTGCGGATTTTATCAATACCACTTAATGACAAAATCCGCAACCACTTAGTTGCCAAACCAATATATGCAGAATTTGAGTTATGATATATAAAAATATTGAAAAATATCCTAAATTGTTGGGTCGGCACTGTGCTTATTTTACTCGAACGCTTGCTGCACCATTTCTTTGCGAATATATTGGCTTGGCAACTAAGTGGTTGCGGATTTTATCAATACCACTTAATGACAAAATCCGCAATCACTTAGTTGCCGACCCAACAATTTAGGATATTTTTCAATATTTTTATATATCATAACTCAAATTCTGCATATATTGGTTTGGCAACTAAGTGGTTGCGGATTTTGTCATTAAGTGGTATTGATAAAATCCGCAACCACTTAGTTGCCAAGCCAATATATTCGCAAAGAAATGGTGCAGCAAGCGTTCGAGTAAAATAAGCACAGTAAATGTCTGTTCGAGCATAAATCGAGCAGGCAGCATTATCTCGACAGAATTTGATCCGCGACTTAATTCGCGATAACGTCGACGAACGGACGTAAAAACTAAAGCTGCTAACTGTATAAATTACTTCTGGCATTTAGATCGTCGAGATTGCACTTATCCAGGTAGTACACACCGATACAATACCACGTTGACACTAGGCACTGACGGATTTACCTGGTGACGACCAATGATTAAATTAATCGCCATAGCAAATATATGACGCGAGGATTTAGCCGGACGGAAATGGCAAATTCCAGCAAATTGCCACGGACTTTAGAGATTATTTTACATCTGCGTTTGGATCTCCGATCGAAGGAATCCTGGGCGTTTCGCGTGTCAAATCACCGCTTCTGCGAATAGAAACTCGAGAGCGTGTGATAGCTTGTGTGAACCTTTGTGATCGATAGACGACTCAAGATGGAAACAGAAAACAAAGGATCGGAGGGGAACAAAGGAAAGGCAAATTTGTTCGAATAATTGAAATAATTGGAATTCCCTGAATTCATCGTCCAAACAACGGTGTTGTATTTCATGTTTTCCTGTTGCATGCACGTGTTGCAGGATGTGAGAGGTGGAAGATGGACGTGATGATTACGAAGAATCGTTCGCGATTAGGATGGCACGAGGATGGAAAATTTTGAAATCGTGGAAATTTTCAGAAATCATCTGCTTGTACGTTTAAACTGCGAAGATTTCTCTGCAGAAATTTACTAATATGCAAATTTTAGAACCGCCTCCCTTGTCCGAATTAATTGCGAGAAAAAAGCTGTTCGCACGATGCTGAAAACTCGACGAGAATATTATTTTCTTATTCGAATTATTTCGATCTATATACGTACAGTGTTGTTGATTGACAAAGATAATCATGCGCCTATTTTAATTCAACGAACGAGTAGGAAATTTGACGATGATCGTTGTCAAAGACCATCGAAATCGTGCGCCAAACGGGACCAGGAAGATAGGAAACACGATATCAATGACATTCCTGGCTAATTCGTGGTCGACGATGAGGCAACGTTAGGCTAACCGACCGCGGTTTGCATAACATTTTCGCAGTCGATTCAGGTCGACGACTCGAACGAGGAAGAGACGAAAACGTTCTCTCATTTCACAGCTACGGAATTTCTAGGTAACTCGGCGAAGACGAGTAAATAGCTTTCCCTTTTTTGATATTTATGTAACGTACCCTTCTTCGACCTTTGAATTGCCATGTGAACGTGGAAATTACATTTTCAATTTTTCAATGTTATCTTCTTTCTTTATTATTGTTCTGTATACAGGGCGGTTGGTAACTGATGGTACAAGCGAAAAGGAGGTGATTCTGCGCGAAAAAAGAAGTCGAAAATATAGAATAAAAATTTTTCGTTCGAGGCTTTGTACTCGAGAAAATCGACTTTGAATTTTGGTTCGGTACGCGTGCACTTTATCGCGTCTCGTTATAATGGATCTCACTGTAGATCGTTGTCTCGATTGACGTTATTTTTTTTAATTTTTAAATTTTCAAATTTTTAAATTTTTAAATTTTTAAATTTTTATTCTATATTTTCGACTTCTTTTACCGCGTAGAATCACCCCCTTTCCGCTTGTACCACCAGTTACCAACCACCCTGTATATTTGCAAACGGCTGCAAACGTTGGTGAAATTTTTAGACAGCATGGAAATTTTTGATATTTCTGTCCCACAGATACCTTTCTTCGACTCTTTGAAATATGAAATTCGTCGTATAAACTTCTCGAATACTAAGTATACTGATTTAATTAGGCAAACATAAACTTATTTTTTAAGCAAACAGGATAGATTTCAATCGGAACTCGATAATGAAAATACGTTGATTTTTACTGCAGATTTTTATACGGATTTGTATTGTATCCTCATGAGCGCACATATGGAATTTAAATAGGAATTCATTCTGCCTATTATAAAATCCATATTATATAAACATCTTGTGTGGATTTTTGCATCACGAAATGTGCATAAAAGTCTTTCATAAATGCGTAAAAATCCGCAGTAAAATAGTCGATACTTTGCCTGTTTTATATATTTTTTACGTTAAATTAAATTCCCCATAAACGAATAAAAATCCACGGTATATCGGTCGCAATATCGCAGCAGGTCGTGCAGTATTTAACCTACATCTATAAAACATATGGAATTCGATCGAAACTGAGTCAACATCGTGTTCAACTTATACGCTGATATTCGCTTAAAGGAATTCACATCTATCTGACCAGTGAATTTTAAATTTGGCTAAACGATTCGTATCTTGCAATCTATCTGACTCCCAGTCCCATTTAACCATTTAATTACCACTCTGTTATACTTCACTATTATTACTATTTTTTGTATTCTTCTGTTAAATTAAATGTCCCATAAATGAATAAAAATCCGCGGTAAGGTGTTCGCTATGTCGCAGGAGGTCATGGCGACTATTTGTCCCGGCTCTGTGAAGCATCTGGGACTAGACGAGATCTCGGGTGACCTACTGCTCCTTTCCTGACAACGCCGCGATTACACAGCGGACACATTATTTATCCGGCTCTTCTTTTGTCGTCGATGCTTTTCGTTCGTGCTTTCTCACCCGTTATACTTCCCAGGCTTCTTCACAGACTTCTGCCCCATCGGTTTCATCGATCACGCGTTGCTCCTCATCTCGCTGGGAACATTCTTTTTTCTCCATCACTCGTCGATCAGCCGTGATCCAGGTGATCCGAAGACTCAAAAGTATTAGGATAGGCAACGCCATCCGAAGCGTACACTTGATTACGTTCGAACCTACTTTTGGCGGTGTCACAGATCTTCTCGACGCTGTCATAAATATCACGAACCTCCCTAACCGTGCAACCACCGTTATGAAGAATCCTCAGATCTGAAACGATCAAGGTCCTAGTAATATCGGATACAATGAAAGCTTCTTTATGGAATACGTAACATACGTAGTTGTTAGGTTTCGTATAATTATTTCTGTTCCTATTTACCAGCGTTAAGCTGTCACAGACAGTTCGACTGAGCCGCGTTTTCATAGGTCAAACTGTTACTCGCGCAGACATGGTCGGAACCGTACGATGAGGTCTCGTAGCTATAACAGCGATCCATAACTTTGCAAGGACCCTTTGAAGCTACTGTTACATCTAAAATAATGTTACATTAATTTTAACTTTTTACAATTTCAGTTGCACCGCAAACCTAGTCGAAACCTAACCAAGACAAGCTCATCCTACCATCTGGGTGAACGTTCTTTTTTTCTCGATCAGCTATCGATCAGTCGTGATCTAGGCGATCTATCGGAGGATATTTTCTCCGATAAATCGTCAGAGGAAACTATTCCACGAGGATAGAAAGATGTAAGATCGGTGTCTGTTTCATGGGACAAATTCCTTTCCCTTTTTGCTCTGGTCTTTAGCTCTTGGCTCTTGGCTTCCGGCTATCCGAGACTTCCGATACCCGTTTCCCAATCAGGTTTTGTCTTCTCGATCGCCTGGCATCCAGGAAGTCGACGTGGCTCTGAGTTACTTCGCGTAATCGGTTCTATAATCGTTCGTTTCCTGGCTCTCAGTCCTTTCTAAGCAGAAATCTCCGCGCTTACGAAAGATTAGCGCGAAACCACGATTAATTACTATGTTTAGTACAAAGTCGATTCGATAACTGGAAATTAGTTTTCGTTGTTGGTTAAACGTTCACACGGGTCCAAGTTTTGTGAGAGAAATTTGCTAGTAGCTGTGTGCAAAATTTCACTGTGTACAAAACGTAGAAAGGACAACTCTGTGACAAGATCTATTATAGAGTCTATCAAGTTTTATGAGATGTGTCTTTCCATTCAGATGCGTTTTTCTGATCAAATCAATCGGAAAACGGTGGAACATTGGATCGAAGGAAGGCTTTCTGAAGTCATCGTTCGAATATAATTACAAATTACGCGACAGGCTATTTATTCGCCGACAAAGGAACATTGTAAACAGCTTAATCGTCCGAGCAATTCCATCCTGTCCGATCGTAAACTTAATCGTTCGCCTATTAACATGTAAAACGCGAGGAATAAAAGAACAAATATCAGAGGAAACCTTATTCCAGAATCTGTTTTCCATTTTCCCGTTCTACTTTCTTGTTTCTTTTTTCTTTTCTGTTTTCATATCCACCGTTTGACTGCCTGGAAGCAAAAATAGCAATAGTCGACCGCAAAGGCACAATTAACAGCACTTGAGAGACATACCTAAATGGGTAAAGTTCGGAAAGCAGGTCACCTCTTCCCCTGATCGCGTGCAGACAATTCGCAAACTCATTTTTCTCGGGAAGAATCTCTGCCACGATAATTCCAACCTGATAGAACACGTGGTTCTGTTTGCAGAAACGTGATTCAACGATGGAAAATTCGATAGGAATATTCGTACGAAAAAAAAAGAGCGTAAAGGTACAGGGAATAACCCTGGCCAAATGTAAACCTGTGAAATCATAGTGTAGCTTTTTCACACGGATATCCATGTGTATACGTGTGAAGAGATGTTTAAGTTATAATAGCACATAGGTGTTCGTAGTAGCTCTATCTCCCTTATCCATATATTTTTTAACACGTTATTGCATTACTATAGATCATCCATATATTTTTTAACACGTTATTTATTACTATAGATCATCCATATATTTTTTAACATATTATTTATTACTATATATTATCCATATATTTTTAATACGTTATTGTATTATTATGTATTGTTTATATTATCCATTTTCCTTATCCATATGTAATTCAATACCTTATTGCATTACTATATATTAGCCACATATTTTTTAACACGTTATTACATTACTATATATAATTTATATTATCTATCTCCCTTATCCTTATATAATTTGATACGTTATTGTATTAGTATATATTATCCATATATTTTTTAACACGTTATTTTATTACTATATATCATCCATATATTCTTTAACACATTATTATATTACTATATATTATTTATATTATCTACCTCCCTTGTCCATATGTAACTTGATATTATTGTATTACTATATATTATCCATATATTTTTTAGTACGTTATTGTATTACTATATATCATCCATATATTTTTTAATACGTTATTGGATTACTATATATTAATTATATTATTCATCTTCTTTATCAATATATAATTTGATACGTTATTGTATTACTATATATTATCCATATATTTTTTAATACGTTATTCTATTACTATAAATTATCCATATATTTTTAATATGTTATTGTATCACTATATATCATCCATATATTTTTTAACACATTATTATATTACTATATATTATTTATATTATCTATTTCCCTTATCTCTATATAGTTCAATACGTTATTGCATTACTTTATATTATCCATATATTTTTTGACACGTTACGATATTGCCATATATTATCCATATATTTTTAACACGTCATTGCATTGCCATATATTATTTATAAAAACATTTTTTCATTCATAAATACATTCTAGCAAAATACATATATCTATATATAAGAAATCTACTGAATCTTATGAACTTCGTGTGTGCAAAGCCAAGTTCGACGAAGTTACAGGTACGTGCGGCTGTCAGAAAATATTATCAAACCAAATCAATTTCCGGGCTGTGTAGCCAAGGTTATATAAATAATACCAGTCACGCAAAAAATGCAGACAGGTCGAACGATGATTGTACTTGCCATTGGACTGCGCAGTTTATGCATTAATGCGAATTTTGGAAATGCGAAAATCTACACACACAAATAATGCAAACATACGCACAATTCAAACACCATACAAATAATTATGAAAATGAATTGTTGAACAATCGTTACATTTATACGATATAATTATTATTAATTACGAATACGAATAATTTATGAATATGTATAAAATAGCGGTACAGTCTCTGTGATATAATTATTATTACGCTACATATATAATATAATCGTTTCCATAGTGTTTAACATTTAATAAGCAAGACAGTTTCCTATCTATTTAATTTCTATTCGTTTAATTCTATTAAACTATATTTAGAGAAATTTGGAAATTCGTGGCTGTGTTGTCAGTTTAAAAGTAGAGGATTCAGAGATTGATAAAGTTTAATTGGAAAACGGGTCAAGAACAGATACACGAAATGACGACTTGCAATGGCCTAGTAAAGCTCGATGATCACGCTAATTCTCTGGCATGTTAATTGATCTAGTTCGAATGTAGCAACGGGTTAACGTGTAACGTTTCATTCGCAATTTCTTGTTCGATCGGCTGCAAAATTTATCTCTTAACATTATAACTATGCAATGGAATTCCAAGGATTCTTTGTACTTGATAGTTTAAACTTACAAACTTAATAGCCTTTTCATCGACAGTTCTTCTTCCATGCAAGTTCTACAATTTTATAAAATTTAGAGAAATTATCTGCCAACTATGATACATGTTGATCCAGCTCAGCAACATTTAAGGAAATCTAATAAAGAACACTGTTCAATTACCAGCAGAATTGCACTGATTGTTTAATACGAATCGAAGGAGAACGCTATGAAATTCATAGAATATTGAAAAATGTTTAATATCAAAGATTGGCATTTTTTCATATCTTCCTAACGTCTTGGAAAAATGACGAATAAATTATCCTGCGATGATTACATATCTTTTGACGAACAAAGCTGTTTCTATTCATTTCAAGATATCTTAATAGATAAAGTGAAAAAATATTCCCATCTGAAGCTGGTTAAATGTTCTTCGCGGAAATGAACCAAACTCCTAAATCAATTGTCAGTAACAATTCTTGCTTAATATTTTTGTCAGCCCTATATAACGTATACATTATACAATATATGGTATAACGCCATATTACTTGTTATATGTATGTAATAAATAATAACAATATATATAATAAATAATAAAGAAAGCTGATATCTCTCCTTGTAACATCATAATCGTAGAGATTTTCTTGTAAATGAAAAACACGCTATATTTGATTCCACTTGAAATATAAATCACCGCACATGTGTAGTAAATAATCTTACAAATTTTATTCACAGGAAACATCAAGCGTATACGATGAATAATGAAACAACGAAGATTCAGCAGTATGGACACGTGTCAGTTAAACGAGGAGCCAGAAGATTACACGAAGAATCCTTCGAGCGGATGCCTCATGGACATCCACGGCGGCAAAAATGAAGTAAGACATGCGTTTAAGGCAGTTAAAACGTCCCGCTGTTCTGCTTAAAAGGCGAGTGAAAGAGAGATAAAAATGTGCACGCGAGCCGAATGACATCAGCCGTGAATAAAATATTAGGATACGATGGCTGTGCTGCTTCGACAGCTATCTGCCTGCTCGTCGATAACTTTCGACAACGAATTCTCGAAGGAAATTCTGCCTGATCCATACAGCTGGCCATTTTGTCCCCGGAGGTGCTATTATAGCGATATCTTCCGTTTCAATTCGTACCGGCGCTTTATACCAATTTATTTTCTGTACAGGTGACCGAGAAGATGAAGAGTATTGGATGGACGAGTAGTACATGGGAGGAGGTTCCAGCTATTTTCTCGAAGAAGAGCCACCAGAGGCGAGTGATTCATCCTCGATGACGCAAGATGAACGAAACGTGGATTAATCGCGTGAAACTGCTAGCAAGGTCCGTCGTAGACAAGCGTCAAATCTGCCGAAAAGAATATTTCGTATGATAAATAATTACGAGGTTTCTTCGATGACTGATTTCAGTTTAAAACGCAGAGCATTGAATATTCCGCCTTAACCCCTGAAAGCTGTCATCAAGGAAAATCGTCTGCTTGTTCCTCTCGTTTTAAGAATCGATAAAATCGAGAAGATGTAAGTAATTAATTAGCGTTCTAGTATGATTGGATATTAGGATAAAGAATAGAAAAATTATCGCCCGTGATGGTCTCGTTATAGGATGGTAATATTGGAAGGAAATTTATATGAAATTTCGCTCATGATAGCCTTTAGGGTTTGAAGTTTGTAAAGACCAAGCAAGATTAGCTCACTTTTATCTGGAAACTTCAATTTCGCGCACCATAAAGCCTCTGGGCTCACGTACGACAAGTTATCGCTTCCACACACCGGAAATCGGAGACTTTCCTCGGGTATGGATCTGCAGGGGTTGTCGTCGGGGTCGACGCAGGCTCCAGAATGCTTCAGGGACAAATCTGCGAAAGAAAAATGAAGTAACAGTGCTTGTCTACTTGGAAATCTTTTGCGCGTATATTGTACGTGTTATGTAAAACGTTTTGAAAATTCATCGCCAGTGTAGTGAGACACGACTATCGTGATTACGCTGGTAAAGTTTAAAACAAACCTGAAAATGTATCTATAGAAGCTACAAAATGTTTGGTACAAGTATATATCTCGCAGAAGTGACAAAAGCTTTAAACAATTGATCCTTCATTGTATCAAGTTATTTGAAAAGTTCGTGGCGCTTTTATTAGAAATTTCTGTTAAATAATGAAACGCACGAACAAGCATGTACTACTTTTAATTGGATATGACAAAGCAGTGATTTTCAACCGGTGTGCCGCAAAAAGTTCTAAAATAAGCAACACCTGATTTAGACAGGTGCAGTGACCTGTTTTCCTTTAGACTTTAGACTGTCAAATACAAACAACAGACGTTCGACCGTCAATACCTTGTCTTGAAGCGTATTACGAGATGTAAATGATTGGAAATCGCTGCCATAGACAATTAAGGAGAAACATTGAATATTTGATAATAGACTGAATAAGTAGTCTAGCTAAATAAGGTCTTCCCAAGACAGCACTGACATTTATTTTGATTGTTGTGGCATTGTAAGTGATGGATACTTTGGTAGGTAACGCCATCGTTTCCGCAAACCTCGTCCTTTGCACTGAAGGTCTTAGCAGAGGATTTGAGATGAGCACACGAGAACTGCGTGTTCTTCTCGCACTCGTTATCTGATACCAACGTCTTCAAATCTGAAAAACAAATTAGGAAAGGCCCGTGAAGTCTGAGATCATTTATCTTCTCAACTTTAATCTCACGAAACTTTACAAAAAGAGAATACAATATGTAATAGAGCGTGGATCTTTATGCGTTTCATACGAGAAATTTAAGGATGTATAAAAATGAACAAAATGCATATAATACATATACGTTGAGTTAAGTAATAAGTTCATTAAAAATTGTTTGAAAAGTATAAAGGTACCTGAAATGTACCTGAATTTTTTAACGAAAAGTATATGTTTACAGAGAAATAACATAAATAAGTTACTTCTTAATTAGATAGAATACTTGATATGCTCTTTTTAAAAAAACTAAACGAACTTATTACTCGATCTGATAGAAATATATACGATATAAGAATAAAGAATACTAGCCACGAAAACTTGATAACACAACTTACCACGAGCTTTGTAACACAAAAACTTAAAAGGATTATGATATGTAACGCCATCTGAAGTACACACTGGATTCCATTCGAACCTACTATTGGCAATGTCACAGATCTTTTCGACGCTGTCATAAATATCATAAACCTCCCTAACCGTGCAACTACCGTTATGAAGAATCCTCAGATCTGAAACGATCAAGATCCTAGTAATATCGGATACAATGAAAGCTTCTTTATGACATATGTAACATATGTAGTTGTTAGGTTTCGTATAATTATTTCTGTTTCTATTTACCAACGTTAATCTGTCGGAGACAGTTCACCTGAGCCGCGTTTCCATAGGTCAAACCATTATTCGCGCAGACACCGTTGGAACCGTACGATAAGGTCTTGTAGCTATAACAGCGATCCATAACTTTGCAAGGACCGCTTAAAACTACTGTTACATCTAAAATAATATTACATTAATTTTAACGTTTTACTGCTTCGGATCAGAGCCGAACGAAGCTGTTACAGTCTTAAAATAATTGCCACATTAATGAATTATGCAATTGAATGGATGTTTTGCTGAATTATATCTGAAGCATCTTTTCATTTTGCCGCATTTGAACTGGTTCCGTATTTTCCAAATTTAAAGTCATCGACTGACACAAACGCTGACTAACTGTATATTGGATAGTTAAAGAAAATTTGATAAATTTGTCTCAGAATCCGCTATCGTTTATGCGTTCTTCCTGTAATAAATAAATTCGCGTTGACTTTTTTTGTCAGATTCGTGTAAGAATGTCAGAAAACTATTCTTTCATAATGACCAATAACGAGGTCTTATTTTACTATAAATCGTCTTAACACCGACAACGAGTTAACGTTTTACAATTTCAGTTATACCGCAAACCTAGTTGAAACCTAACGAGAACAAGCTCAAGCTAAATTCTAATATTGCATTAGATCCACGGTGGACCTGGTCAACGAAACTCAGAGGGACAGTAGTCTCTGGAAACGTTGCTCATGTTCGCGGAATTCTACTAACTCGAAGATAAGGGATTTTTAGTTTGCATTGTTAGGAGAGTCGGCGACCAGACGACAAAATGTAACAATACCCGCGGACATTAGTGGGTAACAACGAGCCAGAGTTTGCAAGCTGGAATTCTGGTCTCGCGAACCTCTCTCAGTCCGACTGGTCAACTAAATTTCTCCAGCCAGCCAACTTTTGCTAACTTTAATCCGTATTAACGGCACGGTAAATATACTCAGAATTTGTCTTGCTTACTCTGCGAACGATTGTAATTAACGCATGAAAGTGATTCCAGGTTCGTGTACGTGTGCCCATCCGATCCACAGATCGGCCGATAAAACAGATTTATCTTGCAGTAATCATCCACCGGTAAACAATATCCAGAATGCATTGGTATCACTGAAAAGGAATTTTCGTTCATTAAAGTACGAATGTATGAAGGTAAATATTATTCTTAACGTAAGTTATGAATCATTTTTATTAATTTCATTAGATTTATTCTCAAATACCACATGATCCGAGGTATGTCTCTCGGTAATCAGCAGTTAAATTGAATCTTATAATTAGATTGCGGATTTTTACGCTTTTATGGGAAATTTAAAGATGCACAAATGTATATACATAATGAAAGTATGAATTTGTATAAATATCCGCATTCTACTTGTAATTTACGATCGAAGATCTCACAGGAAAATATGATAATTTTCTAACTCTTACGTCACTTGGTGATTGGCAAAAAGTATATTAACATGAAATAATTTAAGAAAGAAATAATCTGGTAGATTTGAAGATATAAGGCTTTTGATAAATCCACAGAAACGAATAATATTAGCTTAGTTAGTATATGAACTTAATTTAATTAGTATTAATCCGCATAATAGAATCTATTATCAATATTTATATCATTAATTGGTATACTATTATAATACTATTTAAGAGAATGATATAAAACACATTGAATTTATAAAATACAGAAAATGTAACTTATATATCATGTTCTTCAGATGTGGTCTTCAGTTCAAAGCAGTAATATAAATACAATTTATTTATATGTTCAAACTTTTATTCTTTATTAGAATATCTGAGGAGTGCTCTAAGAAATTAACATGTTCCTATATTACTATAGTTAAGGAATAACGTTGCCAGGACATATATACATAGTACATACAGTATACGTCAAGAAAATTGCAAGAAAAGAAGGCTAACGAAGTTTGAATAATTTCACCATGCAGCTAGGATATACGGTATTGTTCGTTGAATTAGGCGGCTTCCGGCCAAGTATAGTGAGAAACATGGTATTCCATAGAATTAAAAATTCATGTACGCCCCGCGTACGTGCTTCGTGAATGTTTAAGTATGCCGTGACCTAAACTCGCGTAATTGTACGAAGCATGGAAGCTTAGAATTGCAAAGAGGGAAATTTCATTGTTACTCACCGTTCTGAAATGTCTGATAGTTAACGCAGTCCAGGTATAAATCGTTGGCATAAGTAATGCCATCACTACCACATACTGGACCATCATACAAATCTACGTTATTAAAAATTTCGCAATTTTGGTAAAAAATTCGCTTGTTCGCCAATATAAAAGTCCACCCTCTTCTACAGATCAGTGTGAAACCTAAAAATCGACATTACGTGAAATGTAATAAACTGTCAATAATGAGGTAAATATTCCTCTTTTACCGAAAAAGAATAAAAAGTACTTCATGGTAGGCGTAGGTATAAGTACATACTTTAAAGTTATTTTATGAACCGTATTTTATACGAGATATAATCGCTATATCTTAAGGATGACGTATTAAAGTAGATTATTTTTCATTTCTCTCTACAAGGTTTTTTATTCAGCACGTGCTTTTATTGTCAATATTTTCTCGTTTAATCAGAATGGAACGCAACTGCAATTATCTTATCAACGTGGTTTGCATGCTTCACTATGATGCGTTATCAATCGAGAAAACAATTTATGACAGCGTGATTTTGATAGACGAAAAGATACATAAAAAACTATTACAATGTTTCCTTTTATGCATAGGTACATATTTATGAAATACATATTTAAAATTACAAGTTGTATAATAGATTCAAATAAACCGCCATTTAGTAGGTAATTACCATTCCTACTATATCGTTGGAAGATCTAATAGATTACCGACTGTACAATTTTCTTAATAAAAAATTTTATGGTAAACGATTTCTGTTTTATCGACAGTTCAGTAACGATACATCATGAAGATATAAGATAAGGGTTTGACACATCATATAATGTCTCACTAAACTCATGATCAAATATTCAAGTCTTTTGATAAACTTAACACGTATGCAAAAGTTATCACGGAGGTTATTATAAGATTCGATAGTACAATTAATTTGAACAATCCGTTTGACGCTAAATATATCTGATTAATTACTGCAACTGTGTGCAGGAACCTTTAGATCAACGCCATTTTTAGGAGGTGTAGGTTGTGTGGTGGAAGAAAAGTTGGGCCACGTAGTTACTTTATGGGAGAAGATTTAAATTTCATATTTGTATTATTAGACTCGAATTTATTCAATATTGTAAATACAAGTTGTACAGTGCAAAATGGTACGTATTTTAGGAACGAAGATAACGTAATTTAGTTAATTTTTCATTCGCTCCTGTGTACATGTTTGCGCTTAACTATTGTGACAGTGACGAACAATTGGATCATTATAACTATTTTTTCTAATAAATGATTATTATAAGATGCTTCCAATAAAGATACGCTCGATTTAAATATGTTTGATGATAAATTGTCTCACTCTTTTTTTTCTCTATTTGCTTCTTTCATTTTGGACAGCTGGCCACTTACGTGAACATTTATTATAAATAATAAAAAATCTACATTAAGAAATATGATATATAATTGCTCTTAATGTAATATGTATGTTGTTTATGTAATACCTTTAATGTAAATGTCCTTATATCCTGTACAGGTTACATTCATATCATCAACATGAGTTTCATCGACTTTGTTTTCAAACTTTGTTAATTCAGAACTTTTCTATCCCAACTTTAATCAACAACAGTACTAAGTAATAATAATATTAGCTATATGCATTTACAAATTTGTATGTTGGTTATTGTCATTATTAGTTATTGTCAATTAATCTTGCTATTAATAAAAAATAGCATTGATGAATTGTAGTCAACAAGAGTAATATTAATAAAACCAATATTGGTGATATCAATGTAAATCACAAAATACACATTCCTAAAATTGCTCACTAATTACTTTACCCAAGATTTTCTATTATCTTTTATTGCATTCATATGATATGATACATATTCCCTTTTAAATTATAAATATATACTTTATTTTCCCTTAGCCACTGAGGTTAGATATCAAGCGAAAACTGACCGCTCGGTCGGACAGGGTAAAGAGCGTGGACCTTCACCCTACAGAACCATGGATGCTCTGTTCCTTGTATCAAGGAAACGTTAATATTTGGAATCATGAAACTCAGACGCTGGCTAAAACATTTGAAGTATGTGACTTACCAGTTCGTACAGCCAAATTTGTACCACGCAAGAATTGGGTTGTTACTGGTTCAGATGATATGCAAGTTAGAGTATTTAATTATAATACTTTGGAACGTGTGCATTCTTTCGAGGCACATAGTGACTATGTCAGATGTATTGCAGTACATCCAACACAACCATTTATATTAACAAGTAGTGGTATGTGTATTAACTTACTTATTAAATTTTAATGATAATTTTATTTCTGATTAATTCCTTTTTTCTTCTTGTTAGATGATATGCTAATCAAATTGTGGAACTGGGAAAAAGGTTGGATAGCACAACAGGTGTTTGAAGGGCACACACACTATGTAATGCAAGTAGTATTCAATCCAAAAGATAATAATACATTTGCAAGTGCTTCATTAGACAGAACAGTGAAAGTATGGCAGCTTGGATCTTCCACAGCCAATTTCACACTAGATGGTCATGAGAAAGGTGTAAATTGTGTTGATTACTATCATGGTGGAGATAAACCATACTTAATATCAGGAGCAGACGATAACTATGTCAAAATTTGGGACTATCAAAATAAAACTTGTGTACAGACACTAGAAGGACACACACAGAATATTTGTGCTGTTTGTTTTCATCCAGAATTGCCCATCATTCTTACGGGTTCTGAAGATGGAACTGTTCGAATATGGCATGCTGGAACATACAGATTGGAATCTTCCCTTAATTATGGTTTTGAGAGAGTATGGACAATCGCTTGTTTAAAGGGCTCAAACAATGTTGCAATTGGTTATGATGAGAGTAGTGTTATAGTAAAAGTTGGTAGAGAGGAGCCTGCAGTTTCAATGGATTCATTAGGTGGCAAGATCGTCTGGGCAAAACACAGTGAAATACAGCAAGTGAACTTGAAAGCTTTGGGAGAGGAAACACAAGATGGAGAGAGACTCCCACTGGCTGTCAAAGACATGGGTGCCTGTGAAATTTATCCACAAACTATCCAGCATAATCCGAATGGAAGATTCTTGGTAGTTTGTGGGGATGGAGAGTACATTATTTACACATCTATGGCATTAAGAAATAAAGCTTTTGGTCAAGCATCGGAATTCATCTGGGCAGCTGATTCAAGTCAGTATGCTGTCAGAGAAAGTAATACCACTGTAAAAGTCTTCAAGAACTTCAAAGAAAAGAAGAGCTTTAAGCCTGATTTTGGTGCTGATGGTAAATATAATAATTATTTTTCAAATTGCCGTATTTCATTTACTAATATAATTTTATTAATTTATTATATTTATATTATACAGGTATTTTTGGTGGATTTTTGTTGGGCGTTTCTTCTGGATCTGGTCTATCATTTTTCGACTGGGACACGCTTAAGTTAGTTCGTCGTATAGACATTCAACCGACACATGTCTATTGGGCCGAAAATGCCTCTCTGGTAGCATTAGCTACATCTGATCAATACTTTATTTTAAAATACCATGCTGATGCAGTTGCAAATGCTCCAGAAAATTCAGAAGACATTGAAGATGCTTTTGAGGTTTGTCATTTTACCTGCCATTAATACCTACAATGAAGAAAGTAATGTTCTAAAACCCTTTAATATCATTTATAGATGGTAGCAGAAATGAGTGAAACTGTGAAAACTGGTCTATGGGTCGGTGACTGCTTCATTTACACAAATAGCGTAAATCGGATAAACTATTTCGTCGGTGGAGAAGTTGTGACTGTATCACACTTAGATAGACCAATGTATCTTCTTGGATATGTCCCGAGGGACAACAGATTGTATCTGTGCGACAAGGAACTGTCAGTTGTCTCGTATTCGTTATTATTATCTGTATTAGAATACCAGACTGCTGTTATGCGAAAAGATTTCGAGACAGCAGACAGAGTTCTTCCCACGGTTCCCAAGGAACATCGTACGCGAGTAGCTCATTTCTTGGAAAAACAAGTTCGTATTATTAAGACAATCTCTTGAGAATAAACACTCTGTTTATTTGAAGAATTAACATTTAAAATGCTGTAGGGTTTCAAAGAACAAGCATTGGCTGTGTCCACGGATCCAGAACACAGGTTTGAATTGGCTCTGGCATTGGGAGACCTCGTAACGGCGCACTCGCTTGCAAAGGAAGCGAATAGCCAGCAAAAATGGCGGCAATTGGCGTCTCTCGCCACTCAGAAAGGAAAATTGTGCTTAGCACAAGAATGTTTGCATCAGGCGCAAGATTTCGGTGGGCTCCTACTGCTTGCCACAAGTACAGGAAACGCGAATATGATTCAAAAACTAGGCTCGGACGCTAATGATATGGGCAAGAATAATATTTCTTTCTTGTCATATTTTATTCTTGGAGACCTCGACAAGTGCCAGGAAATCCTTCTAAAAACGGACAGAACTCCAGAGGCTGCGTTCTTTGCACGAACGTACGCTCCTAGTAAAGTTTCATCGATTGTAAAATTATGGAAGGAGAAACTCTCGTCTGTGAGCAAGAAAGCTGGACAGAGCTTGGCTGATCCTGAACAGTACGAAAACCTGTTTCCTGGATACAGAGAAGCGTTGAAGGTCGAACAGTTCCTTAGAGAGGAGAGTAAGAAGAAGGTTCCGGCATCTGCATTCCCGACTATGAAAGTAAGAATGGGTTTACCTTCTTTTTAAAAATTCTGAATATTTCAGTAATTTGTGATATTGTAAAACATAGAATGCGATTTCATATGTCTATTATAGCCGAATATCGAACGAAATCCATTCGAGGAGATGCTAGCGGCTGAGCAGGCGAATCGATTCACCTACAAAGCGGCTACAAGTACAACTGACGAAGCAGAAGAGTCAACCACCGAAATGATAATGAATAGGCTACAGGATCTCGATATTGGTAAGGTAATCCCATCGTCTACGGGAAAATCGAATTTTCCCGAGAAGATTACGAAGACCACCAGCAGCTCTAGACCATTAACCATGGACGAGGACGATCTGGATCTCGATCTTGAAATCGATGATACTATAGATACTACTGTAAGTCCATTGTGTTACTACCAATATGTGTTTCTTCTATTAGTTTTTCTTTTTTCATGCAACATTTTTTACCTTGTGCATGCTGTCCGTATATAAGTGCTTCTACATACACAAAGTAAGTGTACGCGCATAAAAGTACATTTACTTCTTTATTTATTTTATACAGACTTAATTATGTTGTGAAATAGAGTTATTTTAATTGGGATATCAAAATCATGAGGGGCCCTGGTAGGGGTGAATCGAGGTCAAACGGAAGAACAACATGGGTGGGGAACAAAAGAGGGTAACTAGACGATGCTTTAATACCCTTAAATACAGACGCGTAATTCTAGAAGGGTATTACATTACTAAAACAGTCTGAAACCAAGCGTGGTACGCACACGCGCATCTAGAACGAGTGTATGCGTGGCAATATATCGATCTTGACCGATGTATGTGAACACGTTCCACCTATCAAGCAGAACGAACACCACGTTAAATAAAGCAAAGAAAGGCGAAACACACACGCGGAAATAAAAGAAAGAAAGAAACCGTAGGCAGGTAACGCGAAAGTGGAGAATTTCGAGCCTTTTGTTTTAAGATAAAAATCGATAGCAGTATTTTCAGTCATATTTTCTTTCCTCGTCTAATTTCTTTCTAAACATCGATTATTAGGATTCTTGAGTCATCAACGAGTGAAGAGGGAACTACGAAGCCATAAAGTTTGTTGACTTTGCACCAGTCACGGTTCATTCTCTTTACAGCCTTATTGCCATAACATTCGTGTACAGAATCCCTCTTTGTGTACCCTTTCCCTCGTTTATATTGTTTTATCACGCTTTCTTTATTTAGACAGCAAATATTTCTCTCGCTCAATTATCATATTTTCATATTATACAATATTTATTAAACTATCTATTAATCTAATAAAGATTAAAATTTTTAAGAGGAGTAAAGAAAATACAAAGTTCCTAAAATAGTAGATTTTCTTATACATTGAAGCTGTTTTAAATTTCTTTTTTTTTCTACTATCCAAACATTCTGTGAATAAAAGTAGATGATAAATGGTAATGCTGAAAAATATATTTCCTGTTTCAGGGTGTGAATCTCGATGATGACCTCCTCGAAGAAGACTAGCCCGTCGATTGGAATACCTTTCTCCTGTTAATCATTCCTTGCGAGCCAACCAGAATTGTTTAGAGAAAATCAAGTATTAAAGAGAGAAGAAACCGTCGAAGAATGTTTTTGTGCGCGAGTGTTTCTATCATGCACAATATTCAGCATGTGCACACAGACTTTATCCATGTACTGAGAATTATATATATTGTAATATAACAAAACATTCACATAAGTTTCCATCTATTTCTTTCCACAGCCATCGTTGCACTCTCCCAAGAGGTACCATTTTTATCGATGCTTAGGAACTTAGGAAATATACAAATACATGTTGTTCATATAACAGAGTAATTCAATAAAATGTAATCTTTATTTCATTTTGCAGATAGGCATCCTTAAGTCTCCTTAGCATCGTGAAGATTAAAAGACTACAACGAAAGCATTTCTAATCCTAAAATCTAACATACGATAAATTTTCAATTTATTCGCAGTGCAAGTAACATCCCAATGAGAGAATAATGACCTGTCAATCTCCGTATCTCCTTTCAATGACGTCACCATCATCCATAACTTTTTCCATGCTGAGCAAGCTCTCCACTAAAGGATCCTAAAAATAATCCAAACACTTTATAAGCGAGGAACACGTTAACTCTCTTTGAAACTCGAATAGTCGTCGATTTTCATGCACGCGTACGTGTCGTCAGCCACTGTAGAAAGAGAAAGAGATACATTTTGCGTGACTGGTACGTGCCCCGACGTTCTCCAGCACAACGTGTGCTCGAAGAAGGACCGAACTATCGTATTCCATCTCTACTTTCATTGTATGGCGCTTGAATCTTACTCATTTATTTGCAAAATTGTTTGCAGATCCTAAAGAAGATATAAAAAAGAAAAGAAGTAGACGGAACAGCAAAGTCTATGCAATGTTTAAGATTTGAAAGAGTTGTTAAAATGAAGTTGAAGCAATCTTGAAAACGGAAGTAGGTCGGAGGAGACTAAAAGATTGGAACTACTGTAACCTCTTTTCATTAGAAAGTTTATATTTATCTGCGTGTCTTGTTGCATTTTTGTTATTTTTATAGTCGAAAGTAGATTGAGGAACCGCGTGTCTGGATAACAAGAGATGGCCACGAGGACGGATTAATCGCGTGTAAATTTACGCGACACCCGGGGAACCCGGTACAACAAGCTGAAAAACGATGCAGTAGTAGGTGGAGACAGAGAAAGACGAGGGAACGGGGCGGGAAGGTAGCCGCGCGCGTCGTCTCGAAAATAGAAACGGCTTCGTTGACACTCTGCTACAAATTGTCCGCGTCGTTATGCTCTTTGTAAGAGCCAGGCGCTCCTTCCTCCCTGGATGCCCGCCGCTGGAATATTTTGCGATTTTTGCGTTCCGATCTCTACCCTTTGACTAATCGGTCATTGGATATTAGAAACGTGTATAGATAACTTCTCTAAAAAATTATATAGGTCCACAGATTAACACCGCAACTATTATTATTATTGCAATATATTTTCATAGAAAATTAGGGTAGATTAAGGAGTTGTTAATTGAGAGTTAACTTTTATGTTAAATAAGATCAGCGATAATGTAAAGATAATTATATGTGAAGACCACACGAGAAACGTATGATAAGTCCGTTTTTGTTCATTTTCTGATTATGTCATTTGGCGGTGAGGAAGTATTTTAACGTGAAATAGTTGAAAAAGAAGAATAATGTGGTAGATTCGAAAATACATGCTAAATGCACAATATATCAGTTTAGGTCTTTTTATATTATCTTAACTTGGTTATTATCAGTCTGCATAACTGATAAATGTAAAATTAGTTCACAACATATTGAATTTTAAAATTGCCCTTCTATAAAAATCCGAAAACGTGACTTATCATGTTTTTCACCTGTAGCCTTCATATTTATTTGTTTTAAGTTGCAAATAATATCAGTTGGACTAGGCCAAGTGGTCGGGTATCTAGAATATAATTAACTGATTTTAGGTGACGCCTCGAGGAGTAAATGGACCGCGTAACTCCGGCCCTCTTCTCCAACCAGTGTCGCTGAGAATTTATTGCCGTCCGTTCCGCGCGAGGATTACCAGAACTCGGTCGAACGATATCTGACACACTCTCCCTCGTTTCGTCCAGTTAAATCCACTCTAACGACCGCGTAAACGAGCCGGGTAATTCTTAAGGCGGAGCCAAATATAGATGGGCAAAAATCATTCCAATAAAATTCGACGTTCTCCTTCTATGCTTATTCCGTCATAGAATAAAGACTTGAACTTGAAAGAAGAAAGAGGGTGCGATCAAAATCCAATGTCTTCCGGGATTCCTGCTCATTCTCCTTCCCATAGAAATATAAATTCCCGATTCTGGTGAGTTAATCAATTAAAAACGAATTTGAAATTAAATAGATCAATCAGTATATATGTATTCACCCATTGACTTCCTGTTCCTCTAGTGTTCCATTATTCCTGATCTCAATCAACATTGTAATTCGGGTGAGTTAATAAATCAAAAAAGTAAATAAATTAATTCATCTGTTAACTTGCTGTTCCTCCAGTGTTTTATTGTTCTTGGATTCAAACAACATCGTGTCTACTATTTGTATTTGGGAGATTACATTTATTATTACTATAAAACGATGAAACTAATAATGATGTGCTAGTCAATGACACGCAGGATCGAACAATTTAGCTGGCAGCAAGAGGCGACAAGCGTTCCCTTCGTCGCACGTGCGTGGAAGAGGCCGTGAAGCTGCTAATAGTCGCCTAAATGGTCGACACGCTTGCTCTGGCTGTCGCTATATGTCACCTCCGCCCTCTATTTACACGCCACGGACGATGCACGTGCGTGTGAATCTCGACGCGACGGAAACGAAGGAATTCCCGGCTGTCTTCGGCTGCCTACCGCGTTACCTCCCATTCGAACGCCTTAAAAAATGCAACCGGATGAACTTTCCACATAAAATTTAATCCACTCGGCTTTAACTAATTTCCTAAGCTAGTCTAAGCCGTGACTAATAATCATTCTATTGCACACCGAATCTATAACTTCTATTGATAACATATGAAATCTTTTGATGAGAAGAATTAAAAAATTAAGGCACATGGATCATTATTCGAAAAAATCATGCATATTGCACAATTTATTTGGACGGCCATCATTATGACTGCAACTTCTCTCGAATTCAGACTTTTGCACGGCACCAATTTGCTTGCATTTATCCAATTCGAAACAACAGGTTTCTTAACAATATTAATTAAAATTAATCAAAACAGATCACTAATTCATTCTGTTAATCAAGCTCCTAGCATGCACACAAGTCTTAAAACATGTTTGCTAAGTAAAAAATACAATATGCATTAACTTTATATACGCGTAGCTTTTAAATTGGAAAAATTAAAAGTTAACAAATTTCATATGTTATAAAAACTGCCAGTAATTCGGTGTGTCTCGAAACGGAGTTCAATCCGAGTCGTTTATGAGCGTATTTCAACGTCAACCAACAATTACAAGCCATGTCGGTCGTAAAATCAAGAAAATTATTGTCTCTCTAATTGTCAGTTTACTAGAACTGATTCAATGGGAAATAATAACTGTACGGTGGTTGCGTCCCGTTGTAAAGTACCGCGGCCACATCTCTGTAATCTGAGCCTACAGAGAAACACCACGAATGATTTACCTGACTCCCGGTGGATTCGTTCCGCGGAGAGGGGAACCACCGATGATTAACGTCAGTGTTTGCTTATAGAGACTGTTTGCGTGAACCGAACAGTAGCCGACGTTTATGTTTCGAGTTTCTTGTAAGATTTAGCTATTGTATACTTTTTTTTCTATCATGGACAGATGGATGGCTTATTTTATTTTCTTGGAGACACCATTTTTCTTGTAATAACTGCAGACTGCTATTTAGAGGTAGAAAGAATAGGTTTCCTCCTATAGTAGATAAAGCCTCCCTTCCTTTTAGTCTCACCTGCCCCAGCCAACCAATGGGAATTTAGGTATCCCTATCTGTCTCCATGGTGGTTCTTTCGCAAAGAAGAGACAGATGTTCTACCTGTCCCGTCCAACCAATAGGAGAGTCAGTATGATAGCACGACCCTCCCCATAGTTTATATTAGTGAAATATATCTTCTACAAAATAGCGATAAGAAAAATGTCAGGTAAAAATTGTATGTTTTAAAAGGAAGTTGAGAAATTCGTAGAAGATTTAACACTTCAGTTTAATTATTATAATTATCTTCTTTGGTATAGACAAAATTATATCATTAATATCACGAATATTATTGCAGGGCTTGATCAATTTATGATTTGGAGCATTTTATCCTAAACAACAAAAGAATTACAAACTAATTAGATGAAAGCCAACAATATGAAATAGTGAAAAAAGAATGGAATTTGTGAAGACCCCAATAAGCAACATGAAGCTACAATGATGCAAGTGGGACGACTTCTGTCCATTCCATTCATGCCAAGCGTGCTCTTTTCCATCGAGCAAGCAAGATTTATTTTGAGGCGGGCGTGGAGAAGGGACGTGGCCGTACGATCGATTTCCAGACGAAAAATAAAGTGCACGTGCTATTCCTGCGCTGATGCACGTACGGTGTTGACTGGCTGTGCACGGCCAGCCTCTCTTTTACGGAGAATATTAAAGCTCGGCTACGCGCACCGTGTTTGTAAAACATCCTCGTCCACGCAAACATCACCATTGCTGGCCATTGGCTATTTTTCCCTCTTCCGCTCTTTTTCTCATTTTGCTAGGGATATTCTGAGCCCAGGGGCTCGCACTGAATCACAGGAAGCGACTATACTTTTGTTCTGAATATCGAATCGAAATAGAATCAAAATAGACACGAATGATGAATCTATTATGCTTTTCCATTTGCAGAATTATTACGAATTGGACAACACGGTGATTAGTTAGTTAAAGAATAAAGAAATTGTAGGGAATCTTTTTGTAATTAACTATGAAAGATATCTTGAATGACATAGGATATTTTAAAGAGTAAGAGTTATAAAACTAGAATTATATTTCATTTGGAATAGAATATCATAATGAAAGGTAAATGATGCTCATGTGACGGTACTAGACGATAAATAATAGAGATTTATTTTCGACTTTCCATCTAATTACAGGAGCTGCCACGTGTGTCCAGGGTTCTTGGAATAGGTCACAGTTAATTAATCAAACTACTTAGGCTTAGATATGTACACTGACGAATAGTCTTGCAGAGAAACTGTTTTTTTTTTTTCTTCTTTTTTACTATTGCGTTATGCGACTTACATGTTTAGATACACATTTATCTCTTGCTTCTACATGGACCTAGTTATTCATATATATAAATGAAAACATCTTCGAGTGCCTTCCTGTATCGCGAATGCGCCTTAAGCTACGCGTTAATCGTTAATTCTAGATCTGTGCTTCTCGCAAATTCGTTTTTTCTTTTGTGGAAACCAATTCACGAGGCACGGACCGGTCCCTCATCTCGCTTAAATATCGAATACTGTGCAGCAGTCGAAAACACACGAGGACAGGGGTGCAATGTTTATCGCTTTAAGTGGAACAAACCTTTCACGCTTGTCTGAGACAGAATTATCACTATAGACCAGCTTCAGCTTCTCTTCAACGTCACCACGGGAGCCACAGAAATTTCCAGTAAAAGGTATCACTCCAACGTTCCACTCTTCTTGCTTACCACCTCATCCGGACGAAGCTCAGCCTAATTAACGTCGCTGAAACGACGCACAGGATGATCCTTCGGGACTCTGATAAGATTCTCGGCTTGTGACAATGGTGTAAACGGTGGATCGATTCACATGAAGCACTTGGACCGAGACTGAAACTCCATGGGCGCGAATCCGGTCGTAGAAACTCCTGTTGGAGTTGTAGATCCCATCATTCCTGAAGGAACACCCACACCACCCACGCTAGTGCTAGATACTGCCACAGTGCCTGGCTCCTCCTTCACGTTCACCACTAGAACAGAAGAAAGAAACAGACGCTTGTCTCGTTCAGTCTCTTTGGATGAACAAGAAAATCACTGCAAAAAATGATTTCATTATACAATTTTATATAATCGTAGTGGCTAAAGGAAATACTTGCAAACTATTGTATGTATTATACTATTTACATACTAATTAAGTTCAAGTATTTTAAAATTTTCTAACATTCGGTATAATTTGACACTATGAAAATGGAGCGTAGAAACTTATAAGTGAAATTCTTCATTGGAAAATGTGCAAATACTTTTAATAGACACTATATGCAAATCTTCAAATTTTCCATAAATGCATGCAAAATCCACAATAATCATGCTTGTTTAGTATCATTAATAAATTAAAATGCAAAAGGCAAAACTGATTGAAAATAATTACTTTCTGGCCAATAGCACCTGGCAGGTACGGTTTCCTGGGTCATGGCGGCGTCATGCCTCCTAGCGAAGCTGCTACCAAAGGAACCACTACCCATAGAACCTGGGGAACTCGTGGTTCCACCTGGAACATCCAAATAATTGCCTTGAAACGCTTTGCCTGGTCGTCGAGCATTTCACAAAATCAAGTACTAATAATCTGCTAATTAGAGGAGAGACTCACTTAACGAGGTGCCTAATTGACTGTAGCCATTCATGGTTGGGATCTGCATAGACTGCATTGGCTGCAACTGTGGCTGAAGCTGCGAACAAATTGGGGACATTGATTAATTATACTTTTACTTTTTGAATAACAAAAGTGTGAAACTTAGAATTTCAGAAGATTAATTAAAAACTTGTTACTTACTGATTGACAGTGACTGTAGGACAGCTGAGATTGCTGAAGACTCCAAGCACTAGGAATCACAAATAGAGATTGTTTTTGAAATTTAATACTGGGATGAAGAAGCTTCGAGATAATTAGCAATAAATGGCGAAGAAACTTTGAGATAATTAGCAATAAATGATAGAAGGAAGCCTTGGGATAATTAATAATAAATGGTGAAGAAGTTTTGAGATAATTAACAATGAGTAATGAAAAAACTTTGTGATAATTAATGGTACCTTGTGTCGTATCTGGGATATGTAGACGGAGCATAAGATGGCGGAGAGTGACCAAACAGGTTCCTAGGACCTAAATGAACGTGTGTTGGAGAGAAAGGATCGCCAAATAGCGGTTTATGATACGGTGCATTTCTGTATGGTCGCTTCATGCGTCTACGTCTTCTGTAGTTACCATTTTCAAACATATCCGCGTATTGGGGATCTAAAAGTAGATATTGTATCGAAAGTGTATCAGAATTGACCAGCCGCCGCTATTCCTGGACTAAAAATTCCACTAACCGAGAGTCCAGAAATTTCCTTTTCTCTCGCCACCTCCATCACGAGGAACCTTCACGAAGCACTCGTTCAAGGACAGATTATGCCTGATAGAATTCTGCCAACCTTTCTTATTCTTCTGAAAATATGGGAACCTGGCAGTGATGTAAGCATAAATCTCACTCAAGGTCGCCCTCTTCTGAGCACTATGTTGAATCGCCATAGCAATTAGAGCGACGTAACTGTACGGAGGTTTCTTGCTAGCGGAATCGCTGTTGCTACCACTTGTATTTCCTGTTCCAGTCGCTGTGGAAGACCCATCTGCCGCTGTGGTAGGCGTCGAGGGTGTCGACGGTGTCGAAGGATTGCTGTTCGTGGTGCTGTGAAGAGCTCCGGTCGGGGATGATCCTTTTTCATCGAGGTGATGATGAGTGGAACCTGTGGAGTGCATAGACACCGCAGAATTCGGGCTGTGAAGACTATGATGAGAGTGATGATGAGTCAGGGAGGCGTGGTGCGATGTCAGCCCTCTCGCGAGGCTCACTGTGGAGTCCAGCTCCTTCGACACGCCGATACAGCCATTCTGCATCTCTGATACGAAGCTGCTCACTGAAAATATCACAAGTATCGTTTAAATATCGTGATATAGCGAATGACCTTGAGAATGGCTTGCATGACAAGATCATTAACTTCAGAAAAATTCTTGTAGGAGAATCTGCGAATGACCAAGGAGTATTTACGTGAAGAAAATAAAGCAACATTTTTGATAATTTTCTGAAGAGAGCAGGAGGCTCTAATAAGAAAAGGCGAAAAAAGAGGCTAGATGATTTTCATTCGAGACACGGTTTCCAAGAAATTGGACAATGGAACTGGCTCGATCGATCTACGTACAGGCACGACTTCCAAGAAATCTCAGTCGGGGTAAAACAATTGGACCTTTGAAAGGAATTCGCTGGGCGACACTCGAGCCTCGACGATAAAAGTTGTTTGAAGAAATGATCATCCAAGGTGCACTGCGTGCCCTTGAGTAAAAATTACGTCATTTTCTCTTTCACCGTAAACGTATTTATATCTACTTCATTGACAAGAATCATGGTTGCTACCAGATTACATTTGCCATTGTATAAATCATATCGTGCGAATCGCATGACTGAGTGCCAGAGGCCTCAGTGATGGAAGAAAATTGAGTGAAAAACACGGAGACATGAGTCAGGAAAGGAGTGCGTACGTGCATGGTGTCGAATATTCACCGGTGCCCCGCAGCACATGTAACTGAAACCGTAATTAGACACCGATAAGTTAAGCACGCCGCACTTGCGCAACAAAGAGGATAAAGCGGGTAACAGAGAAGCTCTGAACAAAAGGAAAAACAGCAAAGTATGAATTTTCGCAAATTCAATCGGATCGATTTCAAGAAGAGAAAGAACGACGAACTGAATATTCGAAACTCAGTTAAAAAATGGTTTGTTCAATTTACTCCGGTCCATTGTAGCCTGCAGTAAATGATCGATTACATTGTTATCGGAACCACTAGGAACGGGAACATCTGTTCCCAGGCTATGCAAATCCAGGCAAATATGATATGCCACTAACGCAGACCTCCAGGGCGTATGATTTTCAGCGCGGAGAAGCTTCTTCGTTCGGGACACAATAATGTTTCCCGACACAGGAACATGGTAATATATTTCCTACGGTACCGTTGCGGCGGTCAGATATTTTAGCTATTTTGATAATTGGACATATTTTAAAAGAAAAAGTTGGAGAAAAATAATTAAACTCAGACCCAAAGATGCCTCGTTTCAATCAATTCACATTATTGAATTCTAATGGATCGACATTGCAATTATAAAAATGAATTTCCAGAATTTCTATCTCTCCTTCCTAAATTCTACATTTATGAAATAAAATTGAAATTATGCAGCTTTCACGCATTATTTCGCTACTTAATCCTTGATGGTTTAGCTAAAGAAACTAAAGAAAAAAAAATAGAAAAAGGTATAATCAACGAGGAACTATTTGTATATGATCTGTTATCTTCTTGAAGACTTCAGATTGTACGTCATCTTTTACAGATCACGTGTCCCAAGTTCGACAAGTTGATATCGACCTATGGGGAGCCTAACATATCTACGTAGGCTCGTGGACTCCTATGTGTAGATCTAAGGTGCATAAACGAGCGACGAGATCGCGATAACGTCGAAACGTTTGCTAACACACCTGACTGCAACTGGAGATCCTCTGCTACGCGACACCTACGAGACCACATCTGCTCTCGTCACGGGATCCCTTGTTTCATAGTCGTCTACGACAGACAATCGTCCAGTATAAAACACTGGATATAGAAAAGGAACTGAAGCATAATTTCCTTAGCTTGTACTAAAGGTGACACTTATGGTATCATATAAGAAGACCACTGTAGAAATAATTTTCTTAACATGTGGCAAAGATGTGGTGTCACTTATGGTGCCTTATAAGTAGATTACTGTAGGAAGCAGAACGTGTTTCGCAACGGAGCATGCAGAAAAATGCAGCTGTTGTGAAAACCCGTGACGTAATTAGGCTTGCGAAAATTGGTGGCCTTCGCCATGGTATGTTTGTAACGATGATTTAACGACGTCTGCAGATTTGTGAAACGAGTTCACGAGTTCTTGGAAAATCGGTGATTAACTAGGTTATAAATCTGTCTTATTAGGTCTCCTATATGTAACGTTGATCATGGTTTAGTTACCGCTGTTCGCCAAGATCAATGCTACACATCTTATCAAATGTTCACCTGGACAAATTGTAAAGAGCGGTATGATAAAAAAACTGTTGCTTCATCTGTGAAGAAGAGAATGAAGAGAATGGAAAAGAGAAGAAGAAGATGATGCGGATCGATTAGACTGAAACAAAGACGATCCTCGAAGCGAAGGTCGTTGTCTTCGTCGTCGTTGTCGCAGTGAAAATCGTGACATTCGCATTCCTGAAATGCTACGGGTTCCGCGAGGAATCGGCGCCGATAAGCGAAATACAATACGCCGTGACATCACGCTGCGAATCGCACGCCTTTGTCCCCGTCGACGCCATGCGTGCCTCTTTCTCCTTACTCTTTGATCAGGTCAATCTACGCTCTAATTCTAAAAAAGCCTCTGTTACCTTTAAACTTATTAAAAACTTATTCCTTTAGTATACATGAGATATAAAAGTATATGAAGAGATTTTCCTCAAATAACTATATAGAAGATTGTTATATATATTGTAATTGGATGAAGTACATACTTATACATGTATGTATCCTCTTTCTTCCTGAATAATATCATTCACTAATTGATTAGGTAATTGTAATATGGTGGTAATATGATCATTAATAGTGAAAGTCATGCTTCTCTAATATCAAATATCATGACGATTATAGCGAGCTAGGGCAAGCATTAGAGGGCGTCAGGGCACGTGTTCAATGACCCAGCTAATAGGGGGATTCCATTGGAGTAGCCACTCCCACCATGGATGAGCAGTAATGAGCACGTGCTTGCCCATGGTGATACCATCAACTTCGAAACATATTTTATAATCTTATAATGTTACGATACTTCAGATTCAAGTATCAAATTCCAAATAAACCAAGTAAGTAATAAACTTTACCATTTAATGGAAGGCGTACAATGACTTAACCTGAAACATGTTCTTTTCAGAATTCTTTAAGACGTTCAAGGTATTAACCTGAATTTATCAAGAATTGGAGTTATATTATTCTAAGCCTAAAATAATGAGGATTCCTTGCACGAGAAGGAGTTACGAGGATAACATAGAACTGGAATCAAGGGGTATGGGATCATCTGCGCGACGATAGCTCAGCTTGTGGTATCATCGCATGAGCCAATCTTCGTCGGTATCCTCCTTCTCCCTGACGTCCACAACGCCGGAAGTAAATATGGGATCAAATTTCTCCTAGTTACTATGTATTAAGTAAAGACCATTCTGATCTCTTCGTTTATGTCATGCTTTCTTTTGCAGACTTTTTAACCTTACGGTACTCCTCCACTTCTTCTGCACGCTTTTATCTCTTCAAATATCTTCTCTTTTGGAATAATTTATTCGTAAAAAGCGTAGAATACACAAAAATGAATATTAAAGGATAAAATGAATAGAAATAATATCTATTGAAGTACAACGTCCATTTTTGGTCATATAGAATTGAAGAGAACAACAGGATTCATTTTGATTCGTGGAGGTGAATTTTCCTCTCATTGAGGATGCAATGAATTTCTTTGCTCGTCTCTCTCCCCTCTAATAGCAACCTGTCGCGTCATCGTGTTTATTATACCGAATGTATGTGATTTGGAGAAAGGAAAAAGCTACTCTGGATCAGACCCAGTAGAAAACAAATGCTGACGATTACCTAACGGAAACTGAGCGATAATAGTCAGGGGGCCCGACTGTGTTCTTGCCACTTGGTTCGTCGTCGAGTATTTATCTCGAATCTTCTTTTTCGTGAAGATTTTGTAATCGACTATCCGTCATTCTAACCGTTTTATCGTTCTAAAGAACCAAGAATTCATCTGGTTTAGATGCCGATAAGGAAATCAAGTACTAATTGTACAGTACTAATTCCACCTTTCTTATCTGCTCTGGACCTCTATGGGAACTATAAAGTAATGACCTAATTTGAGATTATGTCGTACAATTTGATCGGTCAAGTTTATGTAAGGTTCCGACGAAAATTATGCATCTACGTAATCATTGTGAACGCTAGCGATTCCCTTATCAGAGAGCCGTACCCTTGTTTACTACAGATCTATTTTAACTCGAGTACGTGCGAAGATATTACGTCCACGACCTGGTTTCCGAATAAATAAACAGGGTCGCGTTATCGGTGATGAAAACAAGGCCCAATCTGCTAGTTTTTGGCTAAAAACCGTCGAGGATCTTGAACTAACACCACAGAGGTAATAAGATAAATAGCTATATTTAGAAAAGCAAGTATTACAGTATAATTATGATAGCGAATATGTTAAAGCGTTTCTGTCTTATTTTCTTGTGATTGGAGAGCACTAAAGAAGCTAAATTACAAGTCCGGCTAATCGGAGCACCGTTCAAGCGCTGCATAATTAAACGTGTCAGCTTTCCATGGAGTCTTATCGGAGAGTCTTTATTGGCCCGATAAATTTGCACGCATAATCGTAAATATGGCAATGCACTAGATGAATGTGGAACACCAATCGAGACATTCATATACTAATATTCGTAATTTATGCCTGCTACTCACAACTCTTCCGAATAGAAAAAATTTTCCAACTTTTTGAGGAGCCCATAATCATGTTGGAACCTACAGTTGGAAAATATTAATAAAATATCAAGCACCGTACCAGAGATCTGCAAAGCAAGGAGAACGAGATATTGATTCAGACATTAACAACTAAAATGACGGAATAGAGTTACATGAGCCCATAAAGGATCAAGTAGTAAGAAATTAGTTTTTAAACAAGTGTTTCTAATTATGCACGTAGAAATAGTATTTAAAATATTTTTCATAAGAAACCGAAGGAGCAAAGAGTCGCACAATCGGTGATGGGACTCAGGAAAACGCCGTCGTCGTCCTATATATCAAGTGAACCGTTGGAGTGGGCAACACTCCCGGATTAGCGACCATAATTCTCGACAAAAGCATTCAGAATGGTTCTCCTCGATTTCGAAAACACAAGAAGAGCCATCAGAGAGTCGTTGTCTCGTGTTGCTCCTGCAAAATTCTCGACCGCCAGCCACGAGAAGGATCCTCCACGTCGTCATTGAGACTGACTAATCGCTTTATCTATCCGAACACGAACAGAGAAAGAGCTCATGATTTTTGCGACGCGTTTCGCGATCAGACGGCATGCACACGCGCATAACTGGCCGGAGATATTGATACCAAGCTTCTTAGATTTCAACGAGGCTCCGTCTATCTTCAGCGATTAGCGAATAAGAAAAATCTGGTAATGCGAAACCCCGAGTGCAGTCGTTTTCTTTTATCGATGTTTTATCTGCTTCTTTAACCCCCTTCCGACAAAGCCGTCTTCCGCTAGTAACGAAAATCGCCTTCGATTTCCCTGAAACTATATTTTTCGAATGGTTCGTATACCTAGATTATGTAAACGATATAATGACTCTGCTTCGGTTTTTGATCGAATTTATTACGCGTTCGTAAACAACCAGTCCATTCCCTGCACGCGTCTCTTTCTACCTTGCAGAATGATTAATGGACGCGTTAACGACCAACGTATAGCTGAACTCGTCCATCAGCGACATATTACAACAAAATACGCGTATACACCGTCTATACAAAAACAATGCAGCTTGCTGATTGTAGCTTATAAATCATCAGTGGCCCTGGAGACGCGCGTCGTATACGCAAGGATATTTCTATCAGTGATAATCTCTAATCCGAAGCTGTGGAGGATAAGTCACTGACAGTGTTCGAAGAGAGCGTAATCGAGCCAGAGAATGTAACTAAACGACGCGTGGAGAGATCAGGACGCAGCCTCCGTCGGTATATCATCCTCCGCCGTCTCTCCGTACACTTTTGACTTTCTTTCCTCGTTTCACGTATTCGTTGTTCCGTCCTAACGTCTCTGTTTTCTTTCAGATTACCCTCGGCCCAGTCTCTTCGTTCCTCTCTTCCCCGTGCACCGCGCCTTTCATCGTATAGAGTCACGCGACACTCGAGCACCGTTTTGTATTATTAGAACGCGGTTTTCGAATTCCATGAACACGGAGGAATCATTGGTGCTGGGATCCTGATGACGTCAAGCAAGTCTTTCAAAAATTGTCAACGCGTTTTAGAAGCTTGGTTGTACAGCAACGATTTCTCGTTGCTCAGGATTAAGTAAACGCTTACCTTGGTGCAGAGGCGGAAGAGGTGACGGTGGAGACACCTGAAACGGCTCCTGCTTGATCTTCAATGAGTGGGACGACTCCTGCATCCCTCCCAACCCTGCGACTCCCAAATTTCCATTACCTTGCTGCAGTTCCTGCAATCACGAAGAAGTTCGTTACCATGAATGTATTTTTAATGCGGGAAAGTTCATTTTATAGCAAGAAGAGTTTTTGCCAAAAATAAATTACTACAAATGTAATATATGCATATGTAATCTAGCGTCTGGCTATATGAATATTCATCGGTATTTACGACGCAATTTAAATAAATAATGATGAAATAGGTAACCCAGGTAATCGTTATGGCTCTTTAACGTAACAATAACACGATGAACAAAAGGGAAGAAGGAGGTGATAAAAGGTGAACGAACCGGAGGATCGTGAGAGGTGAACGACGCGGCGCATCCACGAGACCGGGCCAAAGAGGCTTCTGGCTCGTAGCTGGCAATGTTTGAAGTGCCGTCGCCGGAAGCTTACAAACACCGACTCCGTGTTGTGACATCGTATTATGCCAAGCGAAACTTACGATCTCGCTAGATCGTTAATTTGCGATCCGGTTTTACGACGTCTAGTTTGCACTGAGCCACCAGTGTACTTGGCGAAAATTCGTTAAACAACCTTACGATACCTTGAGGTAGTACATTCTTTTCAATATTTATCATACCATATTACTTTTTTTCAAAACAAATCCTTCTAAATAAACTATTTGTATTAATCGATCGTATATACAATTCAGAGAACGACATAAAGAAACCGATCGGAAATTTTCATGGAAGAAGATCCTTCTCCCTGACTCGTATACCTGACCAAATAAAAGGGCGTGTCGTTGACCTAGGGATTGAAACCGATTGGGTATACAATCTACTCGACACTGAGCTCATAATTATTTCTATAGTGGCGCTAGAGCTGTCAAGTGCGGCTTGCAAACGCAGCAAGATATACAGGCACTGTGTCGGACATACTGCAGAAGTGCATCAACGGTTGACACTGAGAAACGTCCTCGAGAAATCCGTCGGGTCGGCTAGCTGGGACACGTGGCCACCTCGTTAATTCGCTAGACAGCCATTAAATTAAGCTCCTCGGCCTCTGTCGCCACCGATGAATGCTTTGAACGAGCGAAAAAAGGGAATCAGCATAGCCATGGATTCTTCAAAGGGTAGAGACTTTGGGATGCTTAGATAGATTAATACCGGTATACTTGCTGGTAGAAATATATGGAGAGCTTGTTGAGGCTCTACCAAATGAAAAGAAATGATATATCCTGTATTGAAGGTGTTAATCGCTCACTGTATTACAAGATTCATGATCTCCTTATGTCCTTGAAAGTTTAGGAAGTGGTAATGATAATTTTTCAATTATGGAACATGTAGATACTTGTACTTAAAGACTGAGGAGAATCCTTGTTGCTTCGTAAACAAACAAACAAACAGGAGAGGATTTATTGTTTCCGATGATTCAGCTTGTTTGCACTTCAACACTAATAAAGGTAGAGGACCTATAAATCACTCCTGTAAACTAGCAGATGAATGACTTTAGGTTCTAAGGATAAATTCCGATAAACTTATTACTAACTTCATGTCTAAATTGTATTATTGAAATATTGAGTTGTCAAACAATCAAACATGCACTTGATCATACCAAAAGAGTGATAACTTATGAATTTTAGAAGCAATAAAGTGCGATTTTTAACAAACAATAAAAGCTATTAATGTAAGCAAATACTAGTTTTCCATTTATAATTATTCAAAGTACTACAGTGTGTGATGAAAAATTGAAGAATGACTGAAAAATTTACTCTGCTCCTTTCAGCAAGTGCACGAACATCCAGCAATAGAAACCAGGCTGTGAAAGAAGAGAAGAGATCAGCATAGGTCGACGACGTGAGAGGCAACTTCTCTTATCATTGACTTGATAAAAGTTCCTCTGCTTTTCCTCCAGCTTATCAGCTGTTCGTTTATTTTCAATAACTAGTTCGCATGTCTGCCCCAAAATAATCGTCGCATCACCCTCTAATAATCGTATTCTGATTTCGATATTGGTTTAATTTAAGTCAGCACGGAGTATGCTCGTACAACTGGCCTGGTTTAGCCTGTCAGCCATAGTAAGAGGAGCTTCTATCGATTTCTCCAGTTCGCTTTGTAAATCTAAACCACGTCCAACCGATCCGCGGACTCAATCAGGTATAAGTTCATTCATGGAAGAGAGGATTATTCAATAAACTCCATGGATTATGTTCGACTGTAATTATTGGAAAAGAATTTTTCTAACTTGAATGAAGGAAACAGAAGAGCGTCAATTACTTGGAAATGGGAACGGGAATGGTTGAGAATGCTCGGCGAAGACGCAGATCGGATAGTTGCGAAATTTTCGAGATCACGACCTCCACTTTTCTCTTTTTTCTTCTCTCATGTGCGACGATAAGCGACGCTGGCTCGACTGTCGACTATCGTTCCAGCTGAGCGTTCGTGAACGTTCATTTGAAAAACCGCGAAAATTCAGAAAAATTCATCGTTTTGAAATTATGGATTCTACACTATCACCATGAACCTCTTTGCCTAATAATGTGACTGTAGGAATTGGATGAATGATCTTTTATGATTGCTCATCAGTTCAGATATAGATAAATTGTAAATTAACAAGTTGAAAATTACCCCAGCGACGGGAATGACGTGCGAGACCATCCTTGACTTATCCAGGTCGTAATTCATAAAAATGCTGGCCGCTGCAGCTGCATTTACACTATGCTGCACGGCTGGGTCCTCCCAATAGGCGGGCAAGCCCTCCACTGTTTAACACTGATTCTTTCAAAACGTTCTAATTAATTTGACTGAAATTTCCTTAAGATTCTTCAAATACACTGACACTTAAGACCGTCAAACACTGATCACAAGCTATGTACACCTTCGATACTTGATGTTACATCTTTAAGAGGAAGGTACGTTGGTACACCAGAGTATCACTGGGGTAGTGGAAATAATTCTTGAAATTTGCTGATACGATCTGTAACAGAAAATGGAGATACAAATTCATTTTATAAGCTAAACGCTCAAAAAATTAGAAATTGTATTTTAAAAATGAAAATTTTTATGTATTTATAACATAGTCTAACAATTACAAGCAAGAAAGAAAAGAATCTTTCATTTCTCAATAATTTAGTAACATAAAAGCTAGTTCACAAAGTAGTTCTTACCACGATCATCGCTATACTGTGCATTTTTATGCATGTGCAAAAATGCACATAAAATGCATATAGTATGCAAAAGCATAGAAATGAGAAGCAAAGAAGAATTGTGAAACGAGACTTATTGTCAGTCTAGAAATATGAATTTTCATAAATATCCCTAGTCTAATAGTCCAATCAACGCCAATTTACTAAGTAATATAGAAACAAGTTCTTTCACAGTTCAAAAGACATTATCAGACAATTTCTATGTATTTTAGAGATCTAACATCTTCTCCACCGACGTCTACCAACAAAATAACCGGAACCCCTGTTCGTGACAAATGTAGCGAGATCTCTCCGATGCTCCTGAACGATTCCCAACGTAGAGACTCGTGTTTGAAGCTCAAAGCCGCCGATGCGATGGGACAAGGAGTTTGACACGGCTCTGGAAGGGAATGTTGACGAGTGAGCAACAGCTGAGCACTTAGCCGAGCACGAGGAAAGGGAGTATATCCCGAGGGAGTCGTTGAGACTTCCGGCGGCCGCCGACAGAGAATCCTGGATACGTCCTCCGGCGGACATCTCGTAAATTTTGACAATAAGAGGGTATACGCGGCCCGTCGAACTCATTTATTTTAAGAGTGAATGTACATTAGGAGCTACTCGTATCGCTTTATCGCTGAATGAGCTCATTAGCTGTGTATCAGCATCAAACCGCGTGTAATTTCGCTGATTATTCACTTTAATGCTAATCGAGGCCGTTTTTTTCGTTAACAATTAAGCACTTCTACTGGGAAATGACTAACAAATTTATTGAATGTCCCATGACGTATTCAGATATGTTTACGAACATCATGGATAAATATTTTGATCTGTAAGAGAGCATCTAAGTATTATAAAATGTAAAACTATGTACAAACATTGAGTGGCACTGTTGTACATAACAAACACTGTTTGTACATAACTGAAACTGTTCAGTACCTTTGATCTCGCTAAAAAACTGACAGATATCTTGAAACTTTTTACTGAATTGATATAGCTATTAATTGATTTTGTTAAAAAGGAATAATCATGCAACGGTGGAATGTACAAGCAGAGTCTCAATAGGGAGAAAATTAATTGTTATACCTACACCAAGTTTAATGAACCAGTGGTTGTGAAATCTGTGACTAAAAATCGAGCATCTATTAATTAATCTTTTGTTTAAAAAGAAATGTCCATATATGTAATGATGGAAAAAAATCCCAATAGGAACAAAAAAATAATTGATATGTAGGAAATTTAACGAAATCAGAAAATTAATTTACCATCGAATGATTTTGCTGTTGAAATCCCTTAAGATTAGTGTATGTTAATTGATCCCTGATTTATGGAGGTGCAGACGACTGTTTTGACGTAATTAGAAGATCCTCTTATCTCCTTTGGCAGAAGGAAGAGCCATTTATCTGGTTGTTTACTAAACACCGCGTTAAGTTCATAGGAATTTTGCTGATCGCGGAATCAAGTTTACAAACTCGTTCCTGGCCACGGTCTTCTAGATATTTCAATAATAATAATATGTCACGAAATCTACCTTTTTATTTTCACTCGCGTATTGTGATAGTAAACCATCTCATTCATGAGATTCATGATCATAAACGTTTAGTATGAATTGAAATGTTAGATCAATGATGACCCAGAGCTTCTAGAGGTGAACTTTGCACATGACGTAAAAGACCACGTCGTTAACGTCCGACGGCGCCGTCAGGTTTAGAAGAATCTAATTCTGCATGATTTTTCCCGAAAATTATGAGAACAAATTTTCTCCGTTATCAGAAGATTCCAATTTGATTAAAATTTTCCTAAAAATTAAAAGGAATCGAGATACAAAATATAGCTTACTTAAGGGAAAAGGACAGATTTATAATTTTGTAATCTTTATTTTGGAATCCAGTACTAATACATTTTCTACTTATTTCAGTGAATTCTTCACGTTCAATCTCCAAAGACATTTCCTAAGGATAAGCATAAGGAGACACTCGTACACATTCATCTACTTCATCTATCTCATTCAAACGAACATCAATTTTAAAAACATATTATGTTACTCATAAAAGTAGCATAAACTGAGTCTGGATGACTCAGGAACCACCAGCAAAAACTACAATTTTACTTAATTACACTTTATGTAACTCAAGTCACAAAAAAGGACCCAGAAGACTAACTCAAACTAAAGAACAGGGGTAAACCAGTAAACCACAGCATGAATTTACCAGAAATTAATACAACTAAAAATCATTACTTTCAAGATGGTTAAATAAATCACTAAAAGCATTTACATATAACTATAAGCCAATGAACTCACAGGATCCAGGGAGCCAGAGAAACCTGATGGTTCTTCAAGTGGAACAGAAGATTTTTGAGTTGCAGTAGCTGGTTCACCAGGAAGCTTTTCACCAAGAAGGTGCTTGTTTGAAGCACTGCTATAGCAATTTTTATCACTGTATCGCGATTCGCGTGGAAACCGTCGAGTAACAGCGGGAGCACGATAGAACGTGCGCCAGAAAGGAGAGCCAGTCGAGATTGAAACTAATTGAGAACGTTCTGAGCGAGCCAGCGAGCGTTCCGAAGCGGGTGGAGGCGCACAGAGGCGGAGTTTCGCGGCCACAGCGCCGTTCAACTTATCAGAGACCTCCCACGTCTGGTTCTCCGCCTCCAACGGTTGGAACAGCCAAAAATTCTCGTATGCTACTTTCAAAGACTTACTCTCTAACTCTTGCTATTTCTCTCCAATGCAATATCGAGTGCCCGTAAACTAACTTTGGGAATTTTCTTTGCAGGAGATTGTATGAAAAACTCCACAATTGACGCAATGCGTTGGCTGAATTATTTTTATTGAGGCTGGAGAAAAAAGCAACAGTTACATAAATAAGGATGTCTGACTATTCATGGTTGTTGATCTGTTGGGGCGTTATTTGTTATACTTCCAGCAACAAGTTTGTAAAGAGGTAGAGTGGCACGAAACAAATATTGTATTTAGAATAATGTTCTGAACGACAATATTATTTATTGGTCAAGTTTTACAAGTTGTTGTTGGAATTTCCGGGTACAAGGTGACTTCAGTATAAATTAAGTTCTCCTAGAGAGTACCAGTTTGTCAATGAGATTAAAATATATATATATTTATTCCTAAGTATCAATCAGTCAGTATAATTTAGATAAAATTAGATTCAGCATAATTAATAATAAAATTGCATCTGTCCAGCTGTCCCGAGGTGAAAACTCCTCAGAGCCTGTTCTGTTCGGTATTCTTCAACCTCCACCACCACAAAACATGTACATATTGGTGTGCTCTACTTTGTAAAGAATTGGTCCAACACGAGTCATCAAGTGCAATTATGTAACCAGTGCTCAGGTGGCGTTTAAGAAATCATATTAGGCAACCGTGTTTTGCACGATAATCATTACCTACAATCCTACTGGAATTAAGGTCGCCGAAAGAATCGCTGAACTGATTGGAAAACGCCTGGTCAGGATTTCATTGCGCCCGGTCTGACCATAGAGTTGCCGTTTCCACTGTGCCGGTTTCAATCAGCGCGCACGCGTTCGTTTGGATCGATACCTTTTCTCATAACTTATATCTACACGTAAAAAGCTTCCTTTAATCAAAAAGAACAATCATTATACTTGGATTATATTCTACATCAATATATACATAAGTTATGAAGCATACATTTGTAGAAATGAATTTCTGTTGAAAACTAAAGATTGATAAACTGTTTGTAGAATTATAAATCTTTAATATGATGAATCCTTTTGACTACGAAAGCGAGATATGTGTAGTCAATTGATCCATTAAAAACGTGTTTCTGATCAGGTTCCATTTTTCGTGTTACAGACAGCATCGGGGATGTTCATTTAACAGGATAGAGGGGAAGGAAAAACGGTCGCCATATTTTGGGCGGAGACTGCGATACATTTGCCTGTTTCATTGGATGAAAAGATCGATCTGGTGCATCAGCTGCACGCGCCTGCCCAGTGAACATTCTCTGATACCTTGCGACTCGTTTCACTTAGCAGTAGTACTGTACCGAGTACCATTTCAACCCCCTAAAAGCGATACTCATTGCTTTCTAGAAAAAGTGTACGCTTCGAGTACCTTTATTGGAAGAAAACTGTACTGAAACATTTTCCAGGCAGTTCTGGAATAGTCTTATGTAATTATGGTTAGTCAAATCCTGAGTAGGAAATTTTATTGTATTAGATATCAAGTATCAATTTCTTTTAGAAGATTCTAGAAAACTTCTCAAGTATGTCAAATAAAGTACGCACTTTATTGTGATAACTTTTTGAGAAAATTTATTTTAAGAAGCTACATTAACACAGATTTATTGACAACTTTAATAATTATAACCAATAGACTAAAAATTATGTATAGTTTTATTTTAGGGAGGTAGGATTCAGAGGAACAACGATGCATTTATTCTGGTGAAGTTCCTGAGAGCCAGTTTCTTTTCACGGTGTCGCTATCGGAATCGAAATCTCCGGGCAAATAAACAGCGCACAAGTTCCCAGCCATTGATCGTGAGCAATATAAATACTTACTTCCTACGTGATGTAGGTACGATTCTGAGAAATAGGCTTGTCATATATGTATACATGCCACTGATTACGTAATACGAGGCTACGTGATTTAGGCAGGCTGCTGATAACGACTGTGAAATAGAAGAGCTTACGTTTCTTCCATCGACCATCTAATCAACCAAAATTCTTGCTTCGTTTTAAATTGCGTACCATTGACCATATAATACTTAATCTGTTAACAATATAACATATTGCTATCAAAACAATGAAAGAGATACCGTAACTATTAGTTGATGTGCATTGTTCGTGTTGTATTATCGTGTTGTATACCACGTTTTAAAATTTTAAAGCTGTTATTCTTAAAATTTCCACAATATTCTGAAAATTTGCTTTTTGATTTTAAATTTACTTTTCAATTTATGGAGTTGATCAGTGTGGCTTCTGAATTGCTCGTAATTCCTGATGTTCTTATAACATTCTTTTGTCACTCAAACTGTATTTTCTGTGTTCTTGCACTGCTTTTTAATTGCTGGAATTCCTCTCTCTTGCGATTAACATACTTAAGCTAATTTTTTTTTTATTAATGAATTCCTTTTCTCAGGTTCTTTTACTGATTTTTTAATACCGTATTCCTCTTTTTGCAGGTAATGGTTAGAAACAATTTAAAAGAAATGAAAGCCATGAAATATTCGACCAGTGGTCATTGACCACAAAATAAACATCCAACATCAAGCATTGAGGAAGTCAAGAAATAAACTTTCTTTAAACAATCAGTACAAGGACAAGAATTGAAAGAGTAGAAATTAATTAAGATCCCTTATGAAATACACCTATCCGCCTATGAACCTTCATCATCGGTAAATCAGTCTGGAAAAGATATCTATTTCTGACTATGTTCTTCGAATATATTCAAGTCAACTATTCTACAACATAATTTATAATTAGATTTTTGTACATTACGATTCTTATTGATTTCATACATTGACTGAAGATAAGAAATTTGAACGAATAGTTAAAATTTCAATTAGGTCCAAGTAGTTGAAAAAAGAAGAAGAAAAACAACAGCCGGATATTTTTCAATGGTGATAACGGATTGTTGATCGAAGGCTAAGACTCACCGGGCTGAATGTTGTCACTGTAACAGTGTATTGTTAGAGCAGTACAATGAGCGTGTTTAACAATACCGGCGACCGATCCGGCCGATTGTTTCCTCGCCTCTTAACGTTACTGTTGCCATTAGCCGCGGCGATTGCGATTAATTCGCTACTAAAACAACGTGCGCCTTGCCTGTCCAATTATTATCACGTGCACGATACTCTATTACATGCGAACTAATCATATCGAAAGGAATATATCGAGACTCCGGATAATTTGTTGCAAATTATTTTCAATTAGACATTAATTAGACTTCAATTAGATTTTATTATCTTGGATCATTATGAACAAAGGATAAGGTGAATATTTTTAATATTTTTATTATCATATGCTGTTGGAAACTATAAAAATTCCTATCGTTCGTAACAGGTCACGCTTATGAAGGGACGATAAATTATTAGGAAACTCAATCCTTCGAACCCTTTAAAAATTATGACTGACCCAACAAGCGTAAGGAAACACGAGGAAAAAGAGAATTCTTGTTTTGATTAGGGAATGTCAAAGCAAACTGACTCCGGAACACTGGGCTGCCCTTTCTTTCAGTCTCTCCCTACCAATTTTATTGGCTTTTTATGGTGGTTTGTCATGACTGGTCGTGGTCACGTTCTACAGTCCACAGTAACGCATTGCAAGCTATTGTGTCATGGTTGTATGTACTTCTTAACTTGTTAAGGGAAGTATAGAAACGTAGAATTATTTAAAATTGTTGACTCCTTCTTTTTTTAATTAGATCTCGTGTCACTTTATTTAGGTATAATACAATATAGTATGTACAATACAATACAGAGTACAAAATACTCATATTAAACTGTCACAATAGTATTATCACAAAATATATTATATTAGAGAAGTCTATAATTTTCTGAATAATTTTAGGATTGTACTAAAGTTGCTTAAAGCAGATATTTAATAATATAAAGGAATTTTACAGGGTAATACAACGATTTTTTAAATAAAACAGACCATATGAAATAAATTATCATTTTAATAAAGGAGATCATGTAAGATAAACTACCATCTTTTAATAGATGAGCCCATATAAAATAAATCGACATTTATTTATTAGTGCCAAGAGTTTACTAGGACCATAAAAAGTTTTACTGTAATATTGTATGTAATTTGCAATTTTGCATTACTTATAAGTTATCTAGTATATATAAAGAAAATAAAACAATAAGGAGGGAGATAAATCGTAAAGATTTGGGAAACAAAGAGAAGGAGGGCATTTCTTGTATTCGTTGCAATTATACTTGCAATGAATCTTACAATTTTTTATTATGATTATTTGTGATTCCTTAAAAGTTAATAATGCAGTTGATCTGTCGTCCGTGGTACGATCACCGACGAGGTACAGGCCATAAAGAGATAAAGATAGAGTATGCGAGTCATATGTTACCGTGCAAGTGGATGCAATATGGGAATAGAAAAAGCGCTGTATAGAGGGTTCCCTCTGTGCTTGTCTAATCAGACACAGTGAACACAGACACCACTCAATGATTACATTTTTATTTCTATACGAATGTGCATGTGTTATTAGACAAGAATATGAGAGGTTTGTATGCAGCGTTCTCTTTCTACTCTTATACCGCTTTCTCAGCTTGCTCACACACTCTATCTTTATATCTCTATGGTACGACCCGTGGTATGTTTTATCTCGCTTTTCATTTGCCTGTCATTACACACGATGACATAGACGATCGAAAAAGATTGGAAAAAGCAAACAGAAGAAAGATGAAAGTAGGAATGAGTATAAAATCTCAATAATAATAACTTGTACTTGCTTGTACTTTTCATTAAATCTTCATAAAGTCATCAATGTTTTATTGCTAAACAAGCTTAAACATAAACAGTTAAATTTTATTATTCTCCGATAATGTGGATAAGCGAAATAAAGGTAAAAATAAAAATCATTTTAATGAGATCATATTTAAATAAGTTTGTATAAAGGATCTCAAAAATTGATAACATTTTATGTTGTAGCAGAAAATGTAAGTTGATGGATAAGTTTTTAAGTGATATACAATAGAATTTATCTCATACGAAAATCTAATTGTTATCGTCAAATTATAAAATATTCTAAAACGCAACGTAATGTATGCATATGTGTATATATTATACATACATGTGTATATTTATATGGATGTGTAACAAAAAAGGTTATATACATATTTCTAACACAGATTTTTTTGCCTCTGTTACCTTCATGTTGTCTTTATCAACTTTGGTAGTTAAATTTATAATTTCTAGACTCATTGCTCTAAATCGTAGAGGACATAACAAACGTCCGATTTCTTTTTTAAACGTCCGCTCCGTATTTTAAAACATAGGATTCGAAGTCTCTAAAGATGTTAGGTCTATCTTGTATACCCGTCTGTGGTTCCATTCATCTGGCACCACCCGACGATAGCTGCAAGTACTAAATGATAACCGGTTCTCGACCGAGTTTTTCATAACCTATAGGAGCAGAAGACTAAGATTAAGGGAAAGCATTGGCACTTTGTAATTTGTGTGAGTCGACAAGGGAAAAAGTCGAAATTCCGAGATGGACGATGACAATGATCAAGAACATCTAATCGAGGACGATTACTACACGTTCCTAAACATCGCGAGAAACGTGAGTTACCGAATCATTTCGAATTACTGAAACTGAAGACCAATTTCTCTATCTCCACGTGACATAGTATTCCTTGGTGTCTGATGTAATCGAGCTTCCCTTAGGGATATATAATAAACAATATGAACTTGTACTTTAAGAAAATCATTCAAACGTACTATTACATTCCTATATTTTGCTAATCAATCTTTTTCAAGGGAATAATAAATTATTTTAGTCACTGTTCTTATAGCCTGAATAGTGAAACATGCACTTCAGGATTGAATTTTCTTTAAGGTTTCTGTTATTAAAATAAAAAATTATTTTACAACATTTTATTTATGATATATTTGCTTACAGGCTACACAGGAGGAAATCAATTATGCGTACCGTACACAGAGCAAACTATATCATCCTGACAAGCATGTGGACCCTGTGCTCAAGAAAGAAGCAGAAGTATTGTTTAATCGTACTAAAGCAGCTTACAAAGGTTTATATAGAATAATATATTTTAATGTTTTATTATATTATATGAAAGTAAAATGCTTACTATAATATATATTATAGTTTTAAGTAATCCCCATCAAAGAGCTATTTATGACACTGTGGGGATTAAAGGACTGAAAACTGAAGGCTGGGAAATAGTAGAACGTACTAGAACACCTCAAGAAATCAGGGAAGAATATGAATATCTAGCGAGAGAAGCACAAGAGAGAAAATTACTAAGCCTCACAAATCCCACTACTAGTATCACAATGAATATCAACGCAACAGACCTTTTTAACAGATATGAGAAAGATCCTGAAGATAGGTAATACACTGTAACCTTTAATTCAGATATATGTGCTATAAAATACATTATATTTTAAAATATAGCAGGGATATACTTTCATGCATAGAAGTCAGTGGAATGTCGTTTACACAATCCATTGAAGCACCTCTTAGTTTACAAGATATTGTAACATTGTATGGTCAATTAAGCACAAGAAATGGTGTAGGATCTGGTTCTATAAACGTGTCAGCAAAGCGTTTGCTTTCGTCTAAAGGTTGGGTAGAATTAGAGGCCGGTGCTGGGAACGGACCGATGATATCGTTCAAAGGTTTTCGTATGCTACCCCATAAAGTATTGTTCAATGGGGCAACAATACTGGAGTTCACTCCATTCGAAATTAAGGCTAGTCTTATAGGCAGTATGTTCGTCCACCTTATCTTACTTATTGATATCGACTGCTGAAAATATTATGTAATTTTTAAAAGAATTACATTAATTTCAGGACTCACAATGCAATTAGATACTCATATAATGGGTGACCTTACATATAATGCGGGTCCAGAAAGTTCCATGAGTACCAGTATCGTTAGAGATACAGCGAGAACTTATACATCGTTTTCCATTCACCTTGGTGTTCTACGATCATTCGTTAGTTTTAATTACATATATAAAATGCACGAGAAAGAGATGAAGCTACGTGGCAGCGTGAGGTGAATATCAGTCAACAAATTATTCTATTACCCATGATTGTATGTATTCTATATTTCTAAGTCGTGAACATTTTATTAATTACAGAGCTGGCACATTCGGACTGCTCGTAGAATACGGAGCGGAGAAAAAGGTTTCGCGACACACTAAACTATCCGCGATCGTGTCCGCAGGGGTGCCAACAGGAGTCATGCTAAAGCTTAAATTGAATCGTTCCTTTCAAACCTACGCCTTCCCTATTCATCTTAGTGATGAGGTTCTTCCAGCTACTATGTTCTACGCTACTGTAATCCCACTAATGACATGGGTCGTGCTGAAGAAGATTGTTATAGATCCTATGGTAAAAAAACGACAAGAACGTGAAAAAGAAAAAGAGAAGGAGGTAAACAAGACAAGGATGATGGAAAAACAAAAAGAAGCAGAGAGCGCTACCAAATTAATGAAAGCCACTGTGAGTAGGATAAGAACTACGGAAGAATCAAAGAAGGGATTGATTATCACGAAAGCTTTGTATGGAAGATTTGTCTACCCTCAGCGAGATCAGTACAACTCAGAGCAGCAGACTATACGTAGAGACGAAGTAATAGATGTAACCATCCCTTTACAATGTTTGGTAAAGAATTCAAAGTTAATCCTTCATGGTGCATCTAAGGTATGTTTTGTAAAATTAGTTAAAAATAATGTATTTTTTCTTTTTTATAAAAAATAAAATTATTGTATGTTCCCATATTGCAGAGTGAACTGCCAGGATTTTATGATCCATGTGTAGGAGAAGATAAACAATTGTTAATACAATATCTATTTCGTAATCAAACACACGAATGCATAGTGAAAGATAATGCACCAGTCAGAATACCATTACCATGTAAGAACTAAACTAGATGATATATAATGATAACTGTGACTATAATTTTTATAAATATTAACAAGAAAAATTGGTCTGTTTCAGCACATAAAGTGAACACAACATGACGTATACGCCATCATAAGAAATCAAAGTAAAATCACCGTGTTTCATGGTTATAGTCTGTGCTGCTTCATTGAGTTCTTTCGACCGTTTTTAGATTAAACTTCCACAGATACCTTGAAGAAATTGAGTGTTCATCGATCATTCATACTACTTTATATGATAATTTTATGTCCCCAAAGTAATCGTTTGCATGATGCGCAAAGAAAACAGTGAAAGAATCAGATTATTATTTTCACAGTTACTGTAAGAAACAAATTGTCTTAGATACGACGACTGATTTATTCTCGCGTATAAGATCAAGGAGGGAGAAACTTAGTATGCCTTTATATGACTATAATAGAGATATTTTTCACACTAAAGAAAGTATTATTCGAAGAATCGATTATTGATAGAACTGTATCTTTGCTTCGTAATTCGTTAATATATGAAATATTTCCTTCATTAAACACAGAATGTGTATAATATATACATCATTTTTTAGAAATTGTATTCTCTCATACATTTAATTTCTCAAAAATAGTAGTATTCTACGAATTAGTATGAAAAGTGTAATTGGCAAATTATGTAAAATGGTAATATAGAACGCACATGCATAGTTCCACCCCATATATTTAATCTAAGGAAGTAATAAATATAATTTAAATTTTAGTTGGAAACACATTTCAAATGAATGATTTATTTAAAACAGATATGTTACATATAATTTTTACATATTTACATTTAAATCAATACTTTTCAATGCATTTGTTGAAATATTGGACCAAAGTTGAGCCAATATAGTCATTTCCTTGTTCTTCTTATCAGTCTCTTCTAAAGATGTCCATGAATGATCATATTCTAGTCTGTAGGAACCCTTGTAAGTCTGAACTGGTCCAGAATTTGATATAGCCCATTCCTGGAATATAAAATAGTTGGACTTTTCACATATCTTTTTTAATTCTGAAATTATTTAAAAGTATAATTTATTTACTTCTGGACTAATCATGGATAAGTAAAGCTGACCACTTTCTTTTTGGTACAAATGATACACTTGTCCAGGATGTTTTACAAAATTACAAGGAACATGATGTAATTTCATGTTCCAATCAGCTTCTGTGAGAATATTTTCAGCCTGTTTCTTCAGGTGCCTTATTTGGTCTACAATCACTTGCAATTTGCTGCAGGCATTTGCTTTAACAAAGTTGTCTGCTTTTTCTATTTCCGTTGCCAATGCAATTAAATCTTGTCGAGAGATTTTACCCACAGCTTCTGGATCATTTAATGGAATACCTTGCGGTTGAATGTTACGCTCTACAAGAGCTACTGCTTACACATTAACAATAGATAACAATTATTATCTTAAATAGTATCAAAAGAGTAATAAGATTCTATTTATACCTTTACTAGGTAGATCCTTGGAATCATCCATAGTAGTAGCTTTTTCATGAGGAAGACAGTTTACAAACACATTCATCGAGAATTTTCTATAAAAATAAAAATTAACAATGAAGTAATGACAACATAATGAAGAGGTTATGATACATAATAATTCAAATAATCCGATGAAGATTATATCGTATGGTTAAAACATTTGAACTTCCCAAATTCTGGGATTTTGATAAGTGTAATGGCAAGATGTCTATAACACATACATATTATACAACGTAGTGCTGATATGTCGAACTTTTGAAGTTATGTTATTGCGTGTTCACATGGATTTATTTGATGTATAAATTCACCACGTACCTTTAAAATACATAAGAAAGGCATATATAGGATTTTTTTTGCCAATCTTCAGCTGCCTCTTTCAAGTCAAAGCTTTTCTTAGCTTTCTTCTTTCTCGATTGAAAAACGGATATAAAGTTTTGGATTGCTTTTAAACACGTAATAGCGCTGTCATCGACAACGAAGGATGTTGTTTCCGCGAGCAATTGTGAGATCTCTAAAACGATCGAGGGAAACCGTGTAAACAGGGATTAAGTAGTTTTACACGCAACAAATTTTAACACGTTTTAAATGATTTACAAAGAAAATGATAGAAAAGTTGTTATCGATAGATACGGTGAAACGAACTAAATACAAAATTTCAATGAAATTGAAAGAAAGAAATCCTTATTTGTGTATAATGGAATCCTACCAAGTTTAGGCTTTTAGATAATTATTGACTATAAGAATATTTATCAGACCAATAAATAATTTGCAATGGATTATGCAAGTGTAATCGACCAAGCTGTGAAGCAGTTCTACGCGGAGGGAAATAACGACGTTCACTCATGGTTGCTTAAAGTTCAGACTTCTCCGGAAGCCTGGACTTTTGTTTGGGATCTTCTTCATTCCTCTAAGGTAATGGAATATATTACTTTTTCCATGGGATATTGGTATCTTATTGGAAATAATAGTCCTCATTTTTATCATAGTCAAGAGAAGCACAGTTTTATGCGGCTACCACGTTACATGCCAAAATTTCCAAGCAATGGGATGAAGTGCCCAAGAGTGAATATCCTGTTCTACAGGAGCGTTTAATAAACTTTATGAAGCAGCCAGACATGCCAAAGGTTGTTCTGTCTAAACTTTGTCAAGCGGTAATATCTCCTACTTGAATTTATTTGATTTAATTTAACTTGTAGAGATAATAAAGTAACGAATTCTATGGTTTCAGTTAGCTGGATACGTAGCAAATGTTAGTATAGTTGCAGATAATGATAATAAAGATAAAAATGTTGTAGAGGAATTGACACGGATGTTGTCTTATGATTCTCTTCCTATGTTGGAACTGTTGTTACGCACGCTTTCTGTGTTACCTGTAGAGGTAAGATATGTACATAAATAGTTTTTGTAGTCTTATATTATATATTATATTAACATGTTCAATAATGTAATCAGTTTGAAAGAAGACATGACGTAAGAAGAGCCAAATTACACAAATGTATAGTAAATAGCTGGTATAAGACAACCTGGTTGTTAGAAGAAGTTTTTTCCATGACTAATCTAAATTCTGAATACGTTAATAAAGATATGCACTTACTAGCTATGGAATGTGCATTATCCTGGCTTAAAGTTGGCCAACTTCCTCTCGAGGCTACAGGGCAAATATACCCCCATTTATTAACAGCTGCAGCATATTATGCACCAGCCAGGTATGTGTATATATATTTCAAACATGTTTTTTATAAATGAGACAAAATGATAAATAATTTTAAAGGACAATGCGTGGCGAAAATCCCAGAGGCTGGGAAGTAGTTCAAGAATGCTTAAATATGATAGTAACCCATAGTGAACTTGTAAAGATACCACAAACATTGTGGGAATGGGCACATAGTTTGGTAACCATGGCAAGACAATACAGTGACAAATATTTTTGTGAAATTTTAACTGCAATTGGAGAGGCTCATAGTAGAACATTTTTAAATGCTTTAGTGGAAGAAGGAAATGATACGCAGAAATGGACAGTCGAAGGTTTAATTGAATTACTTTTACAATGTTCAGAACAAGAGGGAAGATATCCCACGAATGAAACTCGCAGTTCTATCCCATTTGGGTTCTGGTACGCTTTGCAGGATTATCTCCCTACCCTCGATCAACCTTACGAGAGTCGTGCTTTGCTGATTCTAAAACCCATTTACGCAAGATTAGCTCAAGCATTATTAAGAAAGTCGACACTTCCCTTGACTCACAACGAAGCAGGAGATGTAGATGAAAGAGAACTTTTCAGGTGTTACAGACAAGATGTGGCAGATGCTTTAGATTATTGTTATAGAGTATTAGGACAAGATTTACTAGTGCTTCTCGGACAGAGATTAAGTCAGACGTTAAACAGTTCACAGAAGTGGACAGAAGTAGAGTCAACATTGCACGCTTTTGAGGCTGTAGCCGATAGCGTTGGTATTGAGGAATCCCACTACATTCCCGCTTTAATGGATTTGGTTCTTAGTCATATCCCATATGATCATTATCCTGGAGAGGTACAACAAATTTTCTAGTATTAAAATGCTGCATAATTAAATTATATTTTGCAATTTTATATTCACTTACAAAAAAAGTAATATGTAGAAGCTTACTTTACTTCATCATAGATGGAATGCAAGATTTGATTCTATGTTTTTAGGTACTCGCATGTGCATGTTCAACAATGGGAGCATATGCAGAATGGATCGGAGAACATCCGGATCCTTGGCTAGAGAGAGTGCTTCGAATTGTAACTTTGGGTTTGACAAGAGGCTCAGTAACAGCACCTTTTGCTACTATGGCTTTGAAAGATTTAGCTAGAGAATGTGAACAGCAACTCACACCCTTTGCTCCATCTATTCTCAACACTATCGAACAAACTCTTCCAAACGTTACTCCGGGATGCGCAGAAGGTTTACGAATGATGTATGCAGCTGGCAAGTTGTTAAATACCTTGCCCTCTGTTGACGAACAATTAGCTCATCTGGATGCTACACTAGGATTATGTATAATAAAAATTCGAGAATTACTACAACAACCGTGGTTCATGGCTCGTGGTGCAGTAATGAATCAATTAAAAATGGCCACCATGTTCTTTTCTACATTAGAAGGATCTATTGGAAAGGCTGTATTAGATGGACTGTTACCGATATTCAGTCAAATCGTTGCTCATCCCGAGTGGGGACAGGACAATTTCACACTAGAAGAGATGTATATCTGCGCCCAAAAGTCCCTAATGTCATTGTTGCATCCTGAGGAAGATGCTCGACCTCTACTTCCCATTCTGGCAAACTCGTACAAGAATTGGCCTCATCCCGCAGCTTTAAATCTTCTTCGACAACTCGTCCTATTATTTGGACGAGATCCGAATAACGTAATAGGTCCCGTTTTCGCAGACATAAGTTCTATTACGCTAAGTGGCGTCAGGGCCTGCAGATCCGTAAATGGAAATTTATCCGATTGGGCAGAATTAATGGAAGCATATCTTGGATTGTTGGCTCAAATTTGCAAAAAGAATACCAGGCTATTGTTACAGATTCCTGAACAAATTCCTGAAATGTTGCAATGTGGTAAGTTTTAGTTTATAACTTGATATATTTTCGATTATTAAATCCGGAAATCTGTAATATCAAAATTTAAAAATGCAGGAATCGACTGTTTAACGTTACCAGAATCGGGCACAGTTAAGGCGGCCGGACATTTCCTCACACATGCTATTATGCAAAGTCCGCACCTACAGACGTTCGTTCAACCAATTGGTCAACAGTTAGTTTACGTAATTTTACAGTGTGTAGGTATGTAAATAGATAGCTGTTCCTTGAAAAATGTCAAATAACTATATAATAAAAATTCGTAATAATAGGAGGACAAGTACCACGAAGATACCTAGAACCTCACGCGGAAGTTTTGTTGACATTGAATAAAACATGCATAGAATGGACAGCACAGTGGCTTCGTGTCGCCTTTGAAAAACATGGTGCCTTATACAAAATTTCGCAAACACAAAAGGAGAATTTCATTAAAAATATTCTCCGAGAACGAACGAATAAACGGATGTGCGATTTATTGCAAGATTTTAGCCTGCAAAATTTACCTTCTGCAACTAATTGGAGTGTAATGACGCGTAAGCAATAAAAACAAAAGGAAAGGTAACGAAAAGTAATTAATCATACTCGATTGAGTAAATGCTATTATAATCTGTGTATTATATCTTTTACCGCGAATGGTAATGTTTATCTTTTATATAACAAGCAATTTTAAATAAAAATTATGCATATATTTAAAAAGAATACATAATGAGTGAAAGGAGAAGTGATAAACAGAAGTATATTACATAAGACATCGATTTTTTTTATTCATTGTCCATAATCAGTGCGTTTTAAAAGTTTACAAAGAAATCATTTCCATTTTTTAATAGAATTCATATACTGTAACCTACATAATACTCAATACCGACCTCCACACAACATAAAACATAAAATATTCATTTATCTTGTTGTTTCTAAATCACATTAAATCAATCTTACAAATTAACTTCTATGTTTCAACATCATTCGGATGTGTAACATTCAACTCGATATGCTTACAAAAGAACGGAGAAAAAAGGGAACTACAAAATAAAAATGACTTACATTTGAATTGTCGATATGCTTACAAAATCGGAAAAAAGAGAATTCCAAAATAAAAGTTACTTATGATTGAGTATTACAAACATGCTATTTCAATATCCTTGAAGATTCTTTTTCCATTTGCACACATGCACCTTCGTTTTGTTTGGAATTGTTTATTACACAATATCGAAAAGAAATGTAAAAGAGAGATAAGCGCGTCAGAATGTCTCTCGATTGTTTACCAAATGTTCTTCCTTTTTCTTTAACCTGAATTTTGATTTTTACTGTGATTGGCTTCTTCAATTTGTGTTGATATGCAAAATTTCGCCGCAACTCGCGACTTTTTAGGCTTTATTACGGTCTGTGTATTTTGTACTTGATGTGAATTATTCTGCACTGGTTTCTGCTTCTCAAGGGTCGTGCTGACAGCTTCCACTTTTATCGTCTAGAAAGATTTAGTATAGGAATGAATATTTATAATTGTTTGAGAATAAATATTGTTTTAAAAAATATTGATAACAAACCTTCGTTGGCGATTCCTTTCCCTTCTGTTGTACTGTGGGCTGAGGTTTGTCTTTGGCACTTTGATTTGCACTGTCTTTGCTTACAGCCTGTTTGGCTGTGATGTGTCTGCTTTTCTTTTGTGCTTGTAAGGGTACGAAAGCTGTGCACTTCTTTGTCTCTGCCTTTGGTTCCTTCTGATTATGAGTTCGTTCTACTTTTGATTGAATATGATGCTTATACTGATGTTTATCATGCTTGGGCGTTTCTTGAAGTCCAGGTACGCGATGATGGTCCTTTTGAACCCAATCAGGGAAAAGTTGAAGAAGTTTAGGTTCTGGAGGGTAATATGGTACTGGTGGTGGCCTTACATTCTGTGGCCAATTACTGTTCTGGGGATTAGAGTACCAATGTTGCGGGGGTGGTAAAGGTATCTTCATATTTGGCAATAAATTAGCTAATTTTAGTTCCTGTCAAAAAATCAACAAATAGAGTAAGAATAGAAAAAGTAGGAAGATATTCAAATAAAACTTCAAATTACTGTATAAACTTTCTTTGCAGCACTTCCTGCTGCTTGTTCGTGATTCGCACAAGGATCTCCAACAAATATTCTTTTATCTGGTAAAAGAATATGTGCTTGGATCAAATTACTATCTCCAACACCAAAATAACTATATCGAGGCATTCCCACTCCACTGAGTTGATAGTAATTCAGTAATTGTGAGCAATACCAAGTTGGCGCCTTGTCGTTCTGTCGAGCATGCTGGAATGGAACAATTCTTTTTTAATCCTTTTTAATTTAATTTAATTTTTTATCCCTATGTTAAAGACTCGAAATAAATGCTTACATCAAACATTTGTTGCACTAAAGGTGGCGTGTCCAATGCCTTCTTTTCTTCTTGTGAGTTATTTAAACTTTTAGTTGTTTTAGATACTCCAGGGTGGACAGGTTCTTGAGAATTTCCATCGGAAATTTTTAACACTGCTTTTAAGAAAGCACTAGGATCTTGTAGCTAAAATACCATGATTGGTAATAGTCTGTTAATAAAATGCTAAATACCACACAGCTATACTTACTGAATTTTCGGCTTGTGGCACAGCTTTGATTAGCTCCTAGTAAATAAGTAATAACTTAAGATCTTTTTTAATTTCTTAAAAACAACTTAAAATATTTAAATTGTCAATTAAATAACCTGTTTTTTATGCAATTCATTCCATATTGCCTGGAACTCGGATGTCGGTTCTGCCATCAGCTTCTTCGGCACGTTTTGAGAAAGCTGTACACTTTTTGCTACTGGTTTATGCGATTTCCGAACGCTCACAGTGTTCTGCGCGTTATACTGCTTGAATTTATGAGGCAGCTGATTCTTCGGAATTTCCTCTATATTCTTTTGTGTAGACCATGACTTTGGTGACATTGGTGCTTCCACCGTTAAATGCTTTTCGTTCCTATATATAACATTGCTGGCATTTGTGCGCGATTGAGCGTCCTGATTGATGGCCATGATGTTCTTCCATTGCTCTGTGGATTCTATATTCATTTGTGTTCCTTTACCCTGCTCTATTCTCTGCCCATAACTGATATTTATAAAATCAAGGACTGATAAACGATACGCGCGGAATTCAGAAGATCCATTTATGCTAAATCCACCTAAAGATAATGTCGAAGTAAATCAAATTGCTGAAATTCACCGCTTCAAGAAATAGAAATTATCCTTACCTATGATTGGTTTGTCGAACAAAACATCGTACATAGTGTCCAACGTATTTTCCATCTTTTGTATTCCAATTATAGTTCCCTTGTATCCAAGAGGTACCGTGAAATTATCTTTAATACAGCAAATTCTGTCCAATAGCTGAGTCTGCGTTTTTGGATCAGGTGGAAGGTTTGTTATACGCAAAGTAGGTGTATAAAGCAAATATGGTTGAACTTGCATGTCCACAATTTTTCCAATGCTATTTGGTGACTCGAGATACGCATCCACTATTTCTTCAAGGTTTTTCATTATAGTATTCTCGATAATTTCCCTGCCACAAGCACGGCTTTCTATTCCATGAAGTTGATCTTTCAACCATGCCACTGTATCAGTTAGTTCTTCAGAACTATAGTATTGAAATATCACGACTTAATGGTTGTCAACCTCACCAAAGATTGATTGTTAATAAAATTATTGATTACCCTTTAGTAAATAGATCTTCTTCTTTAAAAATACATGTGATTGGATTTTGAGCTAAACGCTCAAACAAAGTGGGGCACCTCAACATGTAGCTACGGATTAAGTCGAGAGCTTTAGGACTGTAATACCATTGACCAAGTTCCCCTTTTCTAGTGTAACCAGGTATCTAAAATTATACACACAATGATAAATCTATAAAAAAGAAAAAAATATATATATATGCACTTACTTCCGCGTTCTTTTTGTTGAACTTTAAATTAAATCCGATATTATATGTAACATCATCTTGCTGAAGTTCATTTGAGGATTGTTTTACGAAAATCGTGCCGGTAATTCTACTTAAAAGCAAGGAGCTTATACCTAACCTCTGCGAAGCTACGCTGCCGTGCATATATTGGGTTTGGAGATCTGCTTGAATCTGTTTGATCGCTTCAAACGACGGCTCTCGCATCGTTGTTACAGATACTTTTATTCTGCCCGACTTCTTACAGATCGCGGATTCATGTACCTAGTAGAAAAAGAATCACATCTTTGCTCTACGATATATTACTCTATACATCTAATAATACTAATACGACTAATTACTCTATATGACGTACTTTTCCCATTGCTCCATAATATGGATGAGCCAACATGAAACATACAGTTCCTGGTTCAAAGATATCACTGACAGTCTTGTATGATTGTACATTATTACAATAGGTTGTGATATCTTTTACTATAGTCTGATAAGCATAACAAGTTGGCATTTCGGTCCAGTGTTTCTCGATGTTCACCTTTCCTTGAGCGTCAAAGATGTACTTTTTGCCTACCAATAGTCGTATATGAACTAAAAACTTCGTATCTCCGATATCCACTCCGAGATGATCCTTATACCTACAAATAATAATTGCTATAGAATTCAGAGCGTTAAATGACAAATTTTAGTTGACTTACATTTCTGTTATACGTTTCTTCCACACATTCCATTCTGTTTCATTGATGTTGTCAAACTGATTAACCGAATTCATCTTCCTGCTTGATTCAGAAACACCGATTACCAAACCTTCCTTCAAATGAGGCCAATTCACGTACACTGTTTTACCTAATAATTTCGAACCTATGGTTGTTAAGTCAATATTGGACTGTGGTTTTATGTGGAGAATCATACTTTCTCGGCGCGATTGTCTCTGGAATACCTTTACCTATAAGCAAGAACATGTCAATGAAATAAAGCAATATAGTTAAGAATGTAGAGTAAAAAGATTGTAGATATAGTGACTCGCGAAAGTATTCATACATTTGTCGATATCTTTTATGAACATATTATTTGTGTTAAACGAAGCATTTTGAAATTTTGTCAGCGCTGTAGTAACATTCATTTATCATGATTATATTGGTAAGATGTAAAACCATTGTGAAAATTTATATATATATTTTGCAAAGATCATAAAAATATTTAAACAATATTACACTATATTATAATAACACTATTCATAGGACTATCTTTAACACTTATTACATAATTGAAATGGCTATTTATACTGTATATTAATTGTTTACTAAATATAAGTTTGCAGTAGGTTTCTTGCAACTTCTGTATGTATATTTTCAGATATGGCTTAACTTTTGCTAATATAATGATGGCAGTCGTGTCTTATTATAGTGCTAATGAAATTTCAAAATATTTTATATAATATGTACGATATGTACAACATAATAATAAGTGTATGAATACTTTTGTCAGCCACAGCAATTTACTTTGGCTTGTTCTAAACTCGCAGTATGTTCTATATATTGTAGAGTAGAAAAACCAGGATAATATACATCCAACTTTACACCAGGGCACAAGCCCCGAACTAATTTTTCCCGAGGTACAGCAATGTCCTCACGATTAATTAGTTGAACTTTTGCGTGATTAATAATGTCAGGAAAATATTGAGGTGCCTTATAAGCACCTAAATTTTCTTCTGTATAAGTGAACAAACACATTGGACCATGCTTGTTTCTTGCTCGTTCTTCCGGAGTTATTTGTGGATAACGAGGCGCCATTGCTACAAAATTTCAATTAGTAATTTCAATTTATTGATAAGCGAAAATGTACATATTTTTACGCACCGTCTACTATATCTTTCTCATTTATAAATGGAATGAGTACTACAGCCTCCCATTCCTGCTCCTTGCCGTTTAAATCTGTTTCAAAATTCGTCGGATAATATTTAATTATAGGAGATTGATCCTCGGTTAACAATGTTTGGAATGCTGGCGGTAATAAGTCTTTACTATAAGATGGCAACACGGCTAATAATTGTTCGAACGGTAAAAATGGTTCCCCTAAATCAAATTCCAATTTCAAGTCTTTAAAATCTTTTATATCCGAAATATAAGGTGCATAATGGTGTGGATAGTACCACGACCAGCTGCAACAACCGTTATAGTAATAATTTAAATTCCATTGAATTGCTCTAACGTAACCCTCAGCTTGTGAACGTAAAAAATTTCTAAAACATCATTTAAGACACAATTAACAAACGTATGAAGTTGAGTCACATGATCTTTGTTAGTTACACTTACTCGTCTATATTTTCGTATTTTAGCTTATTTATATAATAATCCTTTTTGCATTGAACGAATTCCATAGTGTACATTTCACAATCTGATTTATCATCACCAAATTCATCATCATCATACTTTCCTGTTGACTGCATTAGATTGCTGTTAAAGAGTAAATATTGTAAATATGATTATTTAAATACAATTTAAGTAAATACCATATCCGCGGCAGATCTAAGTAAAGCATCGAATTCCTTATCTTGCATTTTCCTTGGAGAACGAGTCTCTTCACTGCTTCCTGACCTTTTGTCATTGGAGTTCTCAGTTTCAGTGAGAGGTCTCCCTGTCTTACTTTCGAGATACTTTAGATCTGCATAATACTCCGAAAATTGCAATGTGTCAAAACGGCTAAGTCTTTCCATAAATTTTTCAAATCTATCTAATCGTAACGTTCCTGTTTCATTTATGTAACCTGAAATGAAATGACTACTTTAAGAAACTCATGAAACATACCGTATTACATGCTTCCTCTGTTTTAGATTATCTAACCATCTAATGTAGGCATTACATCCTTATATACTTGATACAATACAGACAATGCGCCATGTACAATATGTAAATTTGGCAGATGCGGTATAAAATCATTTCCTATAAGAAATCCCATTAAAATCCAGTCGTCGATTATATTTTCCAAATTATATGGAAAAGGCAATTTTTCCTTTAATGAGGAAAATTCGTGATTTATATACTCTCTTAACAGAGATAAATGAAACAGACAAAATTTTGTCTCTTCTGGTGTTAAACAAACTTTTTTTTGCTTTTTACCAAATGTCAATTCTTCCCTCAATAATGTAAAATGTATTTCATGCGTGCATAAACCTAACATTATTAAATCTGCATCTAAACCATATAAACAATGTTTTGTATTTACATCATAATTTGCTTGTGTTTTCATATAACGTATATAGTCCATTATTTTGTGTTCTCCTTCTCCAGGTACCTGGGACCCACTGAATATGACTTTACACTTTTGCCAAAGTTTGTCAGTTGATATCTTATATGTAATAAAATACTTTAATTGTTCATCAAGTTTGGACATAAAAACCGTTCCTGGAGTTATACAATTAGAATCAAATCTTTTTTCTTTGGGTAAAATTGTACCCTTAACCTTTGCTTTATCTTCCTGAATCTTTGCATCTTTCGCAGTCTTGAATCGTCTGCTTCTTTGTTGATTAATTTTCGCACGTGGTGCCACACCATCAACTGCTATAAAAAATAACTTCTGAGGCTGGATCATACGAAACAATACTTCTATGTAACGAAATATATTTTTGAATATGGTCTCTTCTGAAATACGGAATGTAATATCCGTATCGTCCGGATGTGAGCAATCATGTATAATACCATTCACATCTAAATATAAATTATCAAATTCAGGTATCTGTAAATAATAGCATTATTTTACATTGATAGTACATCCAGAGATATATATTCATTTTATTTCATATATCATTTGTGTATTTCAGTTAGAAAAATTAAAATTTGAAAGTTTTAAATAACAAAAAAGTATAAAAATATAGAAGAACAGAAAAATATAGAAAGATGAATATTGTTGATGAGATTTTTTTTTAATTACTTGATAGTCCTTCAATTTTTCAGTAAGACAAGGATATCTTTCGCTTATATATCGAAAGAACTTCGGTATACCCATTTTTAATATAGTAATCTTTTCTTACTTATTAGAAATGTTAATTTGAACTATGATGATAACACTTAACAATTTCTAACTTAAGAACTATTATACAAAAATTAAAAACTTCGACCATATAAGTTTATCAATTTTAATCATATTCCATAGACAATCAGTTTTGGGAAGATGCGAAACTCATTGGATTTAATTAGAACATAGCGCATTGATGGCTATTATTTTCCCTAAAGTTTTAATATTTAATACATAAAAAAAGAATAAGAGATAATAATTGTACTATTTTTTAAACATTTATGAACTTCCTTATCGCGCTAAATTCAAAGTAATTTATTTACTCTGTACAAATTTATTTTAAAAAAAGACCACCATTTCGTTTTTTGTAATTTAATTTTTTATTTTTTCATTATTGTACATTAATTCGATATTAAATTTGCTATTAAAATATGACACACATTATTCATTAAATATTAACATTTATATATTTTTTTATCGTTCATATCGAGTAAGTAAATCGTGCAAAAGTACGAAACGTAAACTTACAGCAATTACACAAATTTGTCGTTTATATTAAGAATAGAAATAAAATGTTGTAATTTTTACAGCTAATTATTGTAAAATCAAGAAATTGTTAATTAAATTCACGAAAGTTATGAAAAATTATTTATATTTCCTATAAAGAAGAATTTGTCAAATTGTATCTGAAAATTCAATTTAATGTTTATTGTCGAATGGTAGTATTTCAAAGTTACTATAGAATCGATAAAGAAGTCACGATTTCAGAATGAAAGCCAGTCATAAACAGCTTATTTATCTTCCTAATAATTGTTCGTCTCGATTAATCGCAACATACGAAAAATCATTCTAAAGTTTTGCGTAGGTACTACTGAAATTTTATTTCAAGTCAAACTTTATTGTCCTCGCCGATTATCTGTTCGTTTTCTATGAAATATTTCAGTTTATCTTCTATCGTTTAAGAACTTAACCTTATACAGCATCAAAGTAACATTAATTCGTTCCCTGACAAAAACACTAAAGTTTTTGAAATGGAAGCTGTAATTGTATACATATCAGATTGTTGCATAATAAATGTCACTTTCCCACAGGATCTTGTTTCAGACATTCTGAAATCCTAAAACATTTGACAATTTTATGGTGGATGGGCAAAAGAATTTAAGTCAAAGTTTGGTCGACAGGATAAATATGCTAATATTTTTTACATTGCTGTCTTTTGCTTACAGTTCTAATAATACGAATTAATTTCACTTCTTTCCCACTCTGTTACTTGAGATTATAATAATATATCCAAAATCTAATACCTAATCCTACATTGATCTTTAAATATTGCAAATATTTCTTTGTAAAATTAATAATTCTGACTTATACTCCTTTACCTAACAAAGAATGTTTTTATTTGTAAATTATTTTGTTTATGAGATTTTTATTATTCACTTCATTGATTTCATGATATTCTTAAGGTGATTTCATTCAAAGAAACAAACAATATCAAAAACATTTTATTGTTACACTTCATTAAATGGAATAAATAGAGACATTTATTAGTTTTTAGTTGCAGATGATCAATGTTGGAAGAATGGTATTGTCGCTCAATTGCAAACAACAATGCAGATGCAGAGGACGATGACGATGATAGTCCAGAGGAGGAAGTGCCTAACTATAAGGATCAATATCGAAATCTTAAGAGAAAATTAAAATTTTTAATTTATGTATGTGTATCTATTATTTTTATATATATGGGTATACATTTATTTTATAATTATTTGATTTATTTTGATTTATTTTTTCAAATTTATTTGATAATTATTTCAGGAAAATGAGTGTTTTCAAGAAGCTTTGAGATCTACACAAAGAAAATTACTTAAAGTAAATAGGGACAAGAGTTTTTTATTAGATCGATTATTACAATATGAGAAAGTAGATGCCTCATTCAGTGAAAGTGATGAAACTGAATCATCTGATGAAGAAGTTACTCGTCTTGATACTTCAAAAAGGTACTTGAAAAAACTTTAGTTAAAAGGAAAGTGTTAGTATTTATGTATCAATTTTGTTCTATTCCTAGAAAAAAGATAGAAATGGGAATTAGTAATCATACACCACATCATATGCCAACAGTGACAAAATCTCAACTCAACACAAGCAAAAAGAAAAAACCTACTCCAAAAGTAACAAAATCAAACAGCACACCTATAGTAAGTAATTATTTGTAATTTAAAGGAACAGTTAATTTAGGACATTTCATATTTCAGGTACAATCATCAAATAATGTAGTACCAATGTCTTTGATGTCAGATGGCCATATGACACCAGAGGAAGTAGAAAGACATCTAGAGTCTCGACAGACTTATTTGGAACTAGTACCAGAGAAAGCACCACCTACTGTTCCAACTGAAATGTTCAGCAATGACCCTTCATTAGACAGGTAAATAGTTTGTTACAGAAATTTTTGTAGAAATATGTGTTATACGAAATTTACATTTATAGCGAGTCTAACGAAATCGGAGAATTAGAAACGTCTCCAAGTAATATAGGTGAAGACTGCCCCAGTGTGGATATGATGGCCGAGTGACAAACATTTATTCATAGTTTAGTGATTAATTACAAACTGCACATATAATTACTTATCTTATTAATATTACTTTACTTGACTAACTTAACTGTATTCTTCGTAATGTAATACAAGTTTTTATACATATAACAAGATAGTTTGTAAATGACCACCTGTTCATAATCCTCATTTTAAGGAGTACTTACGACGAACAAGAGAAAATAAATGAAATCTTATCATCGGAGTTAACGAATTTCATTTTTCGATAACATAATAAAATAACGAAAACAGCAATAATAATTGCAAACTGAAACAATCATGTAATTAATTTTCGTTCGTCTTTTTTCTTGTTCTGAATATGTTACAAATATTCAGGTTAAACAGCTAAAAATAGTCTATAATGATCGGTCAGAGGAGTTCCGTTGAAAGTGTCCTAGAAAAAATTATAGCAAAAGTTGAAGCAGAATCAAATCAAAAAAATACAGGTATTAAGTTGACCATAAAACGAAAACTCAATAATTCAAAACATGATTCGAATAAAAGAGCGAAATTACATGAATCCCTTGATGAGGCGACACACTGTCGTATTTGCTACGATTCTTCTCACCAATTACCCATTACATATCCCTGCAAGTGTAAGGTTAGCTAATCATCGCTACTTTTAATATTCCAAGGAAATTAAAAAATAAAACGAATTAAATTTTTTCAAGGGAACCATGGGTGCAATCCATTTGAAGTGTCTAGAACATTGGCTAGAGGAAAGTAATAGAAATAGCTGCGAATTATGTGGACACCAGTTCGAGATCAGACGAACTCCTCGTTACCATGTTCTACATTCTATATTAATTTGGGTGTGTCTTAATCAACAGCAACATCAATTGTATGTTCGAAGTTTGAAGGCCGATTTACTTCGGAGCATTATTATTACGCCTATGGCGATAGGATGTTCTTACATTTGTATAGTCGCGGCCGATTTTTACGCCAAAAATAATTACGATAGCTTTCCACCAGCGCGATGGTCAACTTATTTGTTATTAGCTATGATGTCTCTGTTGCTCTTCTCTTATTTTATATGGATGTACATGGCGATACAGTATCATCAGAAGATCTGGTTTTATTGGTGGCAAAAGACAAGTACAGTAAGAGTTATATTGAATCCAGAAAATAGAACTTCAATAAACTACAAGTCTAATGTATCACAAGTTTAACAATTACTGAACACTTATACCCGTAACAATGAATACTTTTACGATAGTCATTAGGATGCTCTTCTTTTGATTGAAATTTTTCCTCGACTTAATTGGGATATATATATACGCACCTTGCTTCCATCCGAAACTTTCTTCACCCATATCTATAAAATGAGGAAATTATAATTTAAGAAAAAGATTATAATAAAAAGGAAGAAATTTTATGAATTTGTTGATAATCATTTACATACAGCTTCAGTTCCTATCGCCGAAATATTTGCAGCGAACCTAGTTAAATCTTTTCCTTCTACGTACACTGGTTGTCCACGATGGAACCTATAATTTTCTTGATTTAGATAGATAATTACAAAAATAAAAATCAAAATTACCATCGTCTTTCATGTAGAAGTTTGCCATCTTCTATCCTAGTCTCTATTATTGGGGTATCAGAGGGTGGAGGAATATGTTGAGAAGGCATGTTTACTGTATTATAATGTGGTAGTATTGCTGCAAATAATGATTTCCAGTTAATTCATGTACATTACTTTGGAATTTTTAGTCAGTACCTGGTTTTCGAATAGTGGTCAGTACTTTACCGCGACTAATAGCTTTTAAATCGCTCTCTATCTCTTTTTCATCTAACAAATAGTTCAATTGCGCGGGAGGCGGTTTCCTCCGTTTCTCTACTTTCTCAGGTACAGGATCGTTTGGTCGCCTTCGTAATTTTCTTGTCATTACAGGTTTCACCTTAATAAGTAGAAAAATAAATATATGATATAATGAAGAGTGAAACTGCTATTTGTATCAGATTTATACCTCCATTGAATCGCCAGTGAGTTCCATTGTGTGTCGATCAGATTCAATCATTTTCCGTTTTTCTTCCATATCTGTTAATAAGTTCTCCTTTAAATCTATTTTCTTTTCCTCAAATTCCTTCACTGCTGCTTTTTTTTCTAATATATAGTCCCGTTCTACCCATTCTGTCAAATAATCACGGTAAATTACATTCAATCGTAATCTGTAAATAAACAATTTAATTAAAGGAACAATTACATAGTAATTCCACTCAAAATGAATATTATACTTAATGCGAACCTTTCTTTGTACTGGGTTTCCAAGCGTTTTAATTTTCGATTATACTCTGGATGTGTGCCATCCTTTAACTGCTGTAGTTGTTTCTTTAAACTAGCTAACTTATCTTGATAAACTCTGAAAAATCTGAATGTAACTCACCATTGATCAAAGAATTGACATAAATTTATTTACTTACTGCTCCTTTATTTCTGTATACTCTTCAGATTTGCCAAGATCTGTCTCGCTTGCCTCCTCAGTATCTAGAAATTTATAAATTGCCTGTTTATAAAAGTATTAATTACAAAAATATATTTTTAACGAATTAATTGTACCTTCATCACTTTCATCTTGTTCTTCAGCATCTCTGTCATCTTCCAAATACTCGTCGTTGTCTTCATCAATATCATAATCGTCCTGACCATACATGGTCGAAAACGGAGAATCCTGATACGACATTTTACAGTACAATAAACATTTCTTAATATTTCATTAACAATACTAGATATTTTAAGCCAGTTTGAAAAACAAATAGCTGTGTACAATTAAGGTTATTTATATATCTACAATGCCATTTACAACAATACTATGAAGTTTCAATTTTCATAATATGTGGAACTCATTTTGATAATAAAATAACTGTAAATAGATCACTATTATGTGATAGGAATAATATATAATATGAAATCGTATATGTTATTCTTGGAATGTATAAACAAACATATATGTAATTGATCAGCTGTGGAACATTTGATGAAAATATCATTAAGGCTGTTTTAATACAACGATACTTTCGCGAGTTTTTAGTAAATCATTTCATAATTTCAACTGGTAGAAAAAACGTGTAGCGAAAGAGATATTTGAAAATTTATTATAATAATTTAATATAACGATATATAGAATATTATAATAATTTAAACAAAAGTACAGTTCATTTAGGGTTTATGCATAAGACTAATATACATGGAAATTAAATATAAAAATTTGGAAAAACTATACATTCATTAGGAATATTAATATCAATTAACAAAGGAAACGCTTAATTCCAATATTTGTTAATTTTAATCAATATTTCAAAAAATATCGTCCTTCTTTTACACATACTTTTATTGGATCTTAAAATGCAGATTATTTTGCGATAATGTTTTTCGAACAATTAGAATTCATTAAACGATAAAAATTCATTACCTTATATTATTTTAAATAATAATCCATCAAATTTTCGAAAATTGCACGTTTTCATACTTCATGCTTTCATGCACCTGACTAAATTTAGAACTATATAGTAATTATGAGAATTCAAATGCTATTGGCAAAGCATGCAATTGGCAATACTTTTTAACGTACTTCGCAGTTGTATAGTTACAGTTTTAAAATGAATGCACGAGTGATGAAACGAATTTAAATGTAACATATTCATTTTGTTCTGTATGTTTCTAAATTACGCCGTTTTCCGGATACTCTGTCAGATAATACTTTGAATGTACGCTATCCAAGCTTGTGCCAATTGCCATTGGAAATACACAACAGGATTATTGAAATTTGGCGGCAGCATAACCTTATGGTGACCTTAGTGGGAAAGTTTATAAATGATTTTTTCTTATCTCATATATTTTAATATCCTGTGTAAAATATGAAAGAACTAGGGGAAGTTAGCTGTGAGGTAATTCACAATATCAATGGAATTTCCTATTTTATTTTCTTAAAAATATGCTATGAAAATATTTACTCGGTTATTGTAATATTTATTTGTATATTATAAAAGGCAATATCACTCTTAATCTAATAACAATATTATTTTTGTGTAGATACGCAGTGTTGTAGATATTCAGCACTCTATAACAAAATGTTTAAATAACGTAAAAGGAGATGACAGTGGACCATCAAATGGTTCGCAAATATATAATGATCTTGATGGTGTTTATGGAGGTTTTCTAAATGATGCCACGTATGCTTGGCTAAGTTATGGTTGCCATTTAGTAGTTCTTAATGCAAAAACTGGTGAAAGTACCAGTTCGTGGACCTTCCGAGGGAAAATCACTTGTGTTTGTCAATTTCCTGCTCAGTGTGGGGAACTACCATTGCTCCTTGTTGGTTTGGACAATGAAGCAACTAGAATTAAAGATTCCGTGGGTTTATTGTGTATCTTTGATTGTACTTCCTCTCGTGTTTTAAGAGCTATTAAAGTAGGTATTGAAATACGATAAGTTCCTAAATTATGTGGTATTTAGAATGAAATGTTCATGATATAATATATTATGTACAGATGCCAGCTGGTGTAGAACAAGTTTGTATTGTATCTGGTGCAACAGATTGGGAAGGATTTAATGACAGAAGACCAGACAATATTCTTATGCAAATGGATGGTATAGCTTGTGTAGTATTACGCAATCTTCATCATCTCATGATTGATCTTCAGAGATCTACTTGGGAGGATCCTGATTTATCTGTTACAATGGATGAAATTTCTCCAGCTGAAATACAATTCTTAACAACTAAAGACTCTTTTCATAGAAACAGTAGCAAACACATGACTTGTAATTTGCTAACTCAACGTAAGTATAACATAAACAACACTCTGTTTTTGTTGTTTCTTTATCCTACTTTAATATACATGATTACATTTTTTACATTTGTAGGTATAGAAAAGCACATTGGTTTTAATAGAGAAAATTTTGAATTGAATTCTTTTCTAGACGAAAAATTAACAAATACTATAATTAGCTCAATGAAAATTGGTTGTTTAATATCAGGATGTCTAGGCAGAGTGATAATATGGCAGAATGATGGTTCTGTGGGATGGATTAGCGTACCCGTGGATGAAACCATGATAATAACACATTTAGCATTATTAGAACCAACAGATGATCCTAGACCTTTCTACTATTTGTGGGTTGTTTTCCAAGACGATTCATTTAAGATGCCTCCTATCTTGAGAATGTTTGCCTTATTGTTCCAACGAAAATACTGTGACAGAGGAACTAATTTATATTTTAATCTGGAAGGAGAGCCTAGCCTTAAATTCGAGATTGAATTAGACCCAAAAGATAGAGTGGTTAGTTTGTCTACGTTCGAAAGAGGAACTAATCTGGACCAAACAGAGTCAGAATGTAGGAAAGGTGAAGACAGTTTGCTTCTAATTTCAACTACTAATAGAACTTTATTATTTGATTTGAATCAATGGTACAAGGAACAAATGCCTCAAACTCTCAGTGAATGCAAGAATCCAAATAGTATATTGTCCTGTTATAATACAAATCACAGGGCCTGCAACATAACTGGCAAAGAGATAATAAGTTGTGCCTATATTCCTCGCACTTTACAAGAATTTCCTAATAATAGTTTAAACTCATCAGAAGAATTATTTTACCCAAATTCTTTGTTCTTTGAATGGATAGAGTTAAGTTTGTCAAAATTAACATTTTGGTATACTAGAGGAGTCCAAGCTGAATTACTTCGTGAAATTGCCCTTGCAGGGCCTATCATGCTAACGCAACCTTCTGAAATGTTTCACAAGTGTCTCTCCGTTGGTTTGACTCCGTTCAACACAGAAATTTCATTTTCTAGCGATCATAACGCTCAGAGGGATATGTTATTATCGCTTTGTCTGGAGCAACGTTGGGCGACTTTCTTGATCAAGTGTGCCAAAGAATGGTCAGATGGAAGTGCCGCCTACATGTATCCAAGTTTCTTAAAGTGGGGAATACAGCGCGCGTCTTCCATAAAAATGATTGCTGATCGTCTATGTATTCCTCTATTTGATCAATCAGGTAATAACATAGGCGAATCCGAAGTAAAAACGTTGAGATTTTGTTACCAACAATTGGAATGTTTATCTAATGTAGTAGCTAAGTTACCTTTTGAAACAAGCAGTTTAATCAAGCAACGAAGAGCACTAAAGCGAGTATCTATGTACTTCCAAGTATTATTATGGTTTTACGACGTGGGTTTGTTACCCGAATCAGAATGTCTAGAGGAAGGTCCTTTACCAATGTCTCTTGCTCTGAAAATTCCATATCCATTCGAAAAATTGTTTTCTCTGTACAAAGAAAAACGAGAATCGATTAAAGACAATAATGCAAAAGAAGGAAGTGAAGAGGTGCTTTTCATAGATGAATTGATAGCTCGAGAGTGTCCTGCCTTGAATTTACAGTGGGAAAGAGAAGCTGGAGAAGTGAATACCAATGGCTATTATCCTCCACCCTCTTTGCAGTCGTTACTGAGGAGTTACTTGACTGACTGCGATCAGACAGAGTCAAATGAGATAGAATGTAAACATCAGATCACTATATACCTTCTAATGGATTTAGCTATGTTGTTACAGGGTTCCTATCCTGGAGTTGATCAATTGATCAAATATCCTTCATCTTTCAAGATGAGTCCAAGCCTCATAAAACTTACCCAAGCATTCTGGCTTCTAGATCATGAGGATTACCAAGGTTTCTTGGACATGATGACTGGTCAATTAGTCAGTGATTCTGATGTCAAAGACTGGCATCATAAACTTGTGCTAAAAACACTGATAAGAAACAGTCAGCACAAGTTAGCTTTAATGTATCTGCGCATAAAGAAACCTCCTTTGTCATCCTTTCAAGAACAAAGCACATTAATAAGTTTATCAGTGGAGCATGGTTTGGTTCAATCTGCTTTTCATCATAGACTGCAGTCACATTATACACAGCTACTAATGTGTTTCTTTCAATCCTGCAAGAATTATAATAAACTCGGCGATATTTTACATTTGGCCTTGGATACTGAAGAAGAGGAAATGTTTGTCAAGTTTCTGGAGGATTCCAAGTCTGAAGACATAAAATTATTGTATTACTTGCAACGTTGTCGTTATATGGAAGCCAATAGTGGAAACACTACTACTTGGTCCAATTCTGTTGCTTCAAAGAACATGCATTTTGATATGTTAAATGCCTACAATGCAACTTTACCTAATATAGTGAAGCGATTTTCCATGAACATGGGTAAAAGTAATCTAGATACAGATTTAGAGTCCAGATATCCCAGACCTATGACCCACAACAAAAGTTGTCAGAAAACTGCAAATATTTATGAAACAGTTATTAGGAAGGCAAAGGAAACGTATGTTAGAACAGAAAAGTCTGTGGTTCCCTTCGTCACTGCCCCTTGTGCCGCGTTAAAGTCATCTAATGACAGGATCAATATAAATTGTGTAATGTCTCCCAAAATGGTACAAATGAATAACAAACGCACTTTGGAACAGGTTATGCATGATGAAGAGAACAGTGGTATGAGAACACCAGAAAGAACAAAACGTAGGAAGTTGCTGGATGATAGCGAAGCAGCTTTGAGTGCTGCATTTAGTACCCCATTGGTAAAACGGAAAATATCCACCAATAGGGATATTCCGATTGAAACTCCGCATTCTATTTTAAAAATTCGGCAGCTTATAAGATCTTCGACGTCTCCAATTGCTGCTAGCCTACAGGATGAAATCACAGGTAGTCCAGTGTCGGACAGGGAGCATAAAGTTAATAGACAGATACGATTCAATATTAGTCAGTCAAAGAACAGCTGTTCTCATGGTGAAGTTAGCAGAGAAGAAGAATTTTCTAAACTTAATACGTCTGATCAAAACGATGAAGTGTTCGTGAGTCCAGCGACAAGTGAAAAGTGTCTGATTGATAGTCCAGTTTTATCAGATAGTAGTTATACTTGCAAAAATGTATATACAGCTCGGCCTAGACCGAGTCTTAGAAGAACTTACTTACAAACGTCTACAGAATCCATAAATGAGTCTTTGTCCAATTGTTCAAAGACAAAAAATTCCGCAAATTCTCGTTTGAGCGTTCCTTCAGTCAATATATTGAATAATCGCTCATTAACGAACACGCCGCAGGTATCCAAAAGATTATCTACTTTATCTTCCTCTAGTTATTCCCCTGCGGTTCTCTCTCCAGATAGTAGCTTTGAGATAAAAGTTCCTTCAAGAAGGTCCGATAAGAGTGACCTTCAGCGCACCTTGAAAACCCCTAAACAAGAGAATACTAATCATAATTCTCTTATAGCCTCAACACCTATGACAAAGGATTCTAGCCCTGAAAAACCGCGACACAGTTCGGAGGAATCAATTACCACAGAAGTCGAAGAGGACATTGTTCCAGAAGCATTTTATGAAAATAGAGAGAAGACCTCGGAAAATATAGATCAATCAAATCATTTAGAACTACGTAACAGTAAAAAATTAAAGGAAGATGTTTCGAGCTCTAAAGTTTTGGAAAATATTAATGAAGATCATGAAGAAGATGAAGAGGAATATAAAAGTCTTTCTACGAATAATGTAAGTTGTTTAGAGAACAAAGAACAACACCATCGATCATTTCATGAAAAATTACCGAATGAATTTGAGCACGATGTTGAAAAACACGTTAGTTCTAAAAATGGTGTACTATTCGACATCACTGACGATGAATCCTCACATGATAGCGATGAGGTATTCTTAGTTCTTGATGAACCGGAGAGTAAAGAAAAACAAGGTTCAAAAACAGTACCAATGAATACAGACAACATCTTTGACGCTTCAAATATCACAGATGATGAATCTGATTCCAGCATAGAAATATTAGATAATCTTCAAAGAAATACTGCACATCTGGATAAAGAAGAAAATATACGTGACCAATCCAGATTTTCCCAGAAGAAGGAAGAAAATGCAGAGGAACAGGAGACAAAGGACAAGTCGATTCGACTTGATAACAATAATTCTAATTATAGAAGAACTAGGAGGAACTCAGTTCGAGGTTCATCAGATCATATAGAACCAAAAGACATTGATAATACTTCCAATTTAGACTCTGAATCCCTAGAAATCACACCTAGAATGACCAGATCACGTCGAGCTTCATCCGTATCGAAAGAAACTAATATGTCTCCTTTAAATTCACCTTGCAAGGTTCTTGCAAAGACGCCGCGGTCGAGACGAGCGAGTTCGTTGGTGAAAGAAGTATTAATTGCTTCTGTAGCACCTGCAGATGAAAGTGTGAAGCAGATAGCCTCTTCTGGATCAGATGGATCATCTGGGATTTCGTCGCCAAGGAAAATCAGGGGCAGGAGGGCATCTTCTGTTGCCAAGGATATTTCCATAGAGGCAAAAAGTGAGGAAGCTAAAGTTCCAGTGAGAAGGAGTTTAAGACGTTCTGCCTCAATACAAAAGGAGCTACCAGAAATTAGTGAGAAAAAGGTTCAAACAGAAACTAAGAGCTCAAATACCAAACAATCCTCAGGAGGAGCAAATAAATCGAATACAATCTCAATTCGATCAAGAAGGGAATCTCAAACAAGTGAACAGGATCAGGAAGAGCCTAGTATTGTTAAGTCATCAAGGAGACGAGGTAGTTCTGTACCTAAAGAGCCAGTCAACGTGGTAAGAACAACTCGAAGGTCTAGCAGCGTAGCTAAGGAAATTGTCTCAAAGGAGTTTGGACTATCATCAGAATCTGTAAAAGAACAGTATTTGGTAGAAAAGGCAGTAAGCAAACCAGCTGCAAACACACGTAGTCGTAGGTCCTCAATACAATCAATACCGGAAGAGCTTGAAGAAATTCTAAGCGTACCATTAAAAGAAAGAGTCTCCACTACGAACAAGAGGCAAGAGGCTGCACGGAATCCTCGACTGAGAAGAGCAGCAAGCATGGAATTATCTCAAGTAGAAACAAGGAGAAAAACCAGAAGTGCCCGTAGCAAGGAAATCTTTGAAGAGACAATAATGGAGGAAGAAGGGACAGAAACCATAAGTCCAATAGACGATTCTCAGAAAGTTTCTAAGAAGAGGAAACGTGGTGTTTCTGAAACCTCTACTCGAGAAGCGAACGAAACGACGTCAAAACCAAGAAGAGGAACAAAGCAATCAACAAAACAAAATACCAAGGATAAGGCAGCTAATCAGTTTTCTTTTTCACAGCCAGAGAAGACGAATGATCAACCATTGGATCAAGAAGGTACATTCTAGCAATATTTAATTAATATTTATTCATCGAGAAAATTTATTAAGAGAATTGTTTTAAATTTTATTTGCAGCTATTGGAGAAGTTCCAAAATATATGTTTTCACCTCCACATACCAGATCGAAAACTATGGCTTCCGATCATCGTAGGTGGTTACTTTCCAATTAAATTAATTTATTTCTTTTTTAGAATCTGTTATGAGCTTACTTCTTTCTTACCTACACACGCTTCTACACACTCAATACTTTGCAGCTTATTCACTCATGCTTCTAATAGCAGCTAAGAACTTATACTTTATATGCTTCTTTATTACCTTTTAAAAGCACAGAATCAGTATTAACATTTTTTTATTTTTTATACAGATTGAATAATTTCATTCCGATTTTGAGCGAAGATGAGGGGGAGGAAGAGAATGAGGAAGAGACACAGAATAATATACGGAAAACCGCAGAAGTGAAAAAGCCGAACTGTTATCATATACGCCGCTGTAGAATGAAGTTTGTACTACCCGTGAATTCAAAGAGTACAACAAATTAAATATAATTTTACGAAATTTTTTAAAACCTTTTTTTGCACAATCGTATATTCAGTTATCCAATTTTAAATGATTTATAATCTATAATCTATGATAGATCATATACAGTACTTTCTTTCGACAACCATGTACAGTGGATAATATGTAAAAAAATGCAGTTGTTTTTCGAATGACTTAATTACATAGAGAGAAAAAAAAAAATGGATTAGAGATTATGATATGTGGGACCATGTGAAATGAAACTTTTGTTACATCATAATGATGCAAAGTTTATCACAGAGCAAGATCCGTTTCTAAAATACAAAGCAGAGAAAAAGGGGACAGTCTTTTGCTATCGATTTGCTAATATTCAGTATAATGAAAGTTATAGCTATATTTTATCAATGAGTAATCTCATCTGATGCATAACGCTTGGAACATATGTTAATATGGTACTTTGCGAGGTGTATATTTTTTAAAATTAACATGTTTTATTTAGAAGACTATTTTATATAATCTATAAATTTATTTAATCAATTTAATTAGAATTTTCATGCTTATGAAATAAATTGTTTTTTTTTTCTAATTAGTATCATTAAGTTTCCAAAGCATGTGAACAGGTGTATAGAAAGAAATCTTCGTTGATCTGTATCTTCTGAATATTAAACCAGCAAGGAACTTCGGAAATGTATTATAAAAAACAAATAACTCTCTCTCTCTATCTCTGTAAATCATAAGATTCCTTACTTTTATATACTTATTTGGCAAATATATTTGTTACATTAAATTGACCCCTTTTTTTTTAACGCAATAAGTTCATGGAATGAATTATTGTCGTAACGTATATTTATATGGTGGTTTTTGATGAAAATGTGTACCATAACTTTGTAAATAATTTATTAATATACCCATGTATAGCTGTATTCATACAATAAATGTAAAAAAGTATTAATACATATTATTGCTATCGAATAAATTTCCAATCACCATAAATAAGTACCTATAACTTAAATACTGAAGCGACATTAAATAATAATACTACAATTGTGCCGCATCTACATTATAATAGATTAATAAAAATTGTAACACGATCATTCAACTTATATTTCCTAAAGTAAAGCTTACAAAATTATTTAATTTATCAAACATTTGTTTTATACTACGCATTCGTAGCTTCGAATATTTTTCCAGAAAAAACGAAATTCTCGTGTTGCTAATACTAAACTTTGTCTGGTACAAAATGAACGTTATAAATGTCCTCTTTGGCAGTAAATACATATATATTATTGGTTCTGCATCTTAAATAATTAAAAAAAAAGACACATTGCTTTAAGAAGGAAGCAAGGAAAATTTATGCATATGTTAAATCTACATTAAATTTAGAGAGCAGTATTTATGTAATTCGATTAAAATCTGTTTCAAGTAGATCATTTGATATTCAGTCTAAATGGTCAATATTTGTACATCATTGTTTTCTTATTTGATACAATTAAATATAATAGCTGAATCTTTTCTTTTTAATCTTAGTGTGATTGTCTACTTCACTGCTTTGATTCATTCATTTTTTTTTTTGCATAAAAATCTCTTTGATATTATTATATAATATATTATTCTCAAGTTCGATATAAATGTACATGGATAAAGGCAGATGTAAGATTCAGGACGGTGCAACTGGTTATTAAATGCTAATCAGTTTTCGATATTCGTTGACTCCCTTACACCGTACTCTTTCAAAAGGCACATTTATCTCTACATTGCTTTCGTTAAATATATCTTTTCGTAAATGGAAGATAGAAATTTAATTCTATTTCTATATTGATTTTTAAGTTAGTTATGTATATGATATGAGCTTCTACACGTAACTTACGATAAGTAACTTATATCGTTTCTTCATGGCATCGAAAATGTTCTATCGGAAAATAAAGAGAAACTTAATAAACTATTTTTACTGCTGTTTACAACCATCTTTTACACGACGTTTATGCTTTTCTTCATGAGCTTGGGACGGGGATTGCATTTGATTTCTTCGTTGTCCTTGTATAGGCATGTAACATGGAACATCATCGTTCATAAGCTCCTGTGGAGGTGTAGGCAATGCATATGTAGGACTTACTGTGCTACTTGAGCTACTTGAAGTGTTTCTGTGCATACTTCCATTGTATGTAGGATCAATAATTGCAGCTACGTTTTGCACTTCTCTTATATTTTCAACAGACTCATCTAACGTTTGTATTTCTTCAGGATCAGGATATTGTGGATAATTTAATGTTGGTTGTACTCTAGTCTTGCCTTGAGTGCCTTTCAATTCTAATCTATCAGGTCGTTGAGGCTTTTCTGTAAGATTCTGCTCCTCTAATTCTTGAAGTTGCTGCCGTTCTAGTTTTCTCTGCTTTGCTCTTTGTCTCGCTTTCCTTATTTTTGCTCGCTCCTTCTCCTGAAGCATTCGTGCAAGTTCTGCATCCTGTGCTTCCATCGCAATCTTTTGATCTAGCAGTAGTTGTTCATTAACAGGACCATCATGATTATCTATAGCATTTTCTTCTTCTTCCTGCTGCAGCTTTCTTGCTAATTCCTTTATTTAACAGATAAAAATTAAATTATGATAATGAATACTATAGATACATTGTTAGAATATTTTCTGAAATACCTCATCTTTCTCTTCTTGAATGTGTCGTTCGAGCTCAAGCTGTGCAGCTTCGTCGTCCAATCTCAATTGCAGCCTCATTTGCTCTTGCAATTCTCTTTCTCTCTGTCTCTCCTCTCGTTCTAAGGACAATGCAATCTGTTTTGCAACAAGAGCATCTCTTTCCTCTCTAAAATCAGAAACACTTCAATACGACATAAACTTTAACAAATCAATACAATCAAAGGTTCAAATACTAACTGCTGTTGAATATAGGATTGATATCTAAGCTCTTCCAGCTCCTGTTCAACCTTAGCCCTTGGTAAATCCTCTCTAACTTGTGCATTGCGAACTTTGTTGCTTGTGTAGTGTTCCCTAACTATAAGGCACAGTGCAATAAAGATAGTAGCCAATAAAATCAACAATATTTTACAAATAATGTAATATTCTTACTTTCTTCGTCTTGTAGACGATAAGCGAGTGCTCCATCTTCGTGCACCAGCCACTCACGACACACTACAATATTGTCAAAGGAATGCTTATTAGGAATGCCAGGTAAATGAGTAATTCTAATGTAATTGCAATGAGTGACAGAAGGCGTTGAAAAAATGCAACATACCTTCGTTTACTCGGCCTGCCTTCGGTAATGTGTCCGAGCTCAAGACGGATTTCGCCATTTCTTATCGATTAATCGTTGCTTTACGGGTAAGATACTACTTTTCAGCCTACTTTCTTGTTTACAACCACCTTACGGAAAACATACGTTGTTTTTTCTCCATCTTGAATAGGAATGAATAGAATAGAGGTCTGTATTTGTGCTATTCCCACCGTACATGTGCATTTCTCCATTCACGGTGTAGGTAAGAATATCCGTAAAGCACATTGAAGACGTAGTACGAGCTGTGAGTACACATATATACCGACACACTTTCAAGCCAAGCTTCACTGAATCTAAGTGATAGGTACGGTACTACTCGTGAGTTGTGAACAATTTTCTTAGCAATTATTTTATTAAGAAAGCATCCAATTTTTAAATTTAATAAATAAAAATATATTATTCAGTTTCAAGTTAGTGTTAAAACTTTATCAGAAGGATTATATTAAATTAGATTAGGTTGAGATCAGATTTCAGTTCATTTTAAACATATTTAAATAAATAGAAACAATATCACTTAAAATTATTGTTTAAGAAATTGTTGACCCTAAAAATAGCCTGTTATTTTAACGCAATCTAGACATAACTAACCTTTTTGGCAAAATTTCATTATTAAGTGGATTAAACATTAAATTTACAAAAGTTGCCCTTATTTCTTAAAATAAGATTGTAGTCAAATATCCAAACTTAACGTTACTAAAACTGTATATATAATTAAAATTTTCTTAATTCTGTAATAGCATACTAGTATTTTTTGCAACTTCTGTAAAAGTTACTAATATATAGTAATAAATATTGGTTTATTTCATATAGTTGTCTAGAAATATATTTGCAGGAAATTGTCTTAGCAACTGTTAGGTTAAACTCATCACTACTTCATTTAAGATTGCTATGTGGTAGTAATGGCATAGTTGTGGTAGTGTTTGTAGTAAGAGTAGTAAGGCGAGCGTACTCACGTCGAACGTTAGTGAAGTGGATAGTAGAGTTTCCTGTATTAATGTCACTTTTAAATTCAATACATAGTACGGTCTGTAAGACTAAATTCTGTGTTCGCTCATAATGAAAGATGATGACAGATTTCCCTTTACTTAAAAAAAAAAAGAAGTTCTGCACTAATCGTTGCGATGATATCTTTCGTTATCTATAATTTGAATCGTGTTAATAAAAGAATTCACTGAGCAAGATGTGAATCGGAGCGGGACGTATTATCCTGAAGTAGACTATACGTTGTAAATATTATTTAAGGTAGATGTTCCACTATCCAAGGAATTTAATTATGAATTTCATGCATTTTTTTGCATGAAATGAATGTAAAACATAAGATTGATTCGTTAAGTAATGTACATCTTTAATGGATATTTTAATGAGCAATTCTCGTACAGAAATTTAGGAAATAAACAAGTTTCAAGCGAGTGTTCTGTTCTTATATGTGGAAACAAATAATATATTCAAGTATTTGTATAAATGAATTAACTTCTAAGAAAGTAATTTTACAATAAGAAGATACTGATGCTGAAAATCATTTAATCCCTATTTCTTCTGTTGCAGGTAAAGAATTTCATCTCCAAATTTCAAGTGGCTCATGGCAATTCTTCATCCGAAGAACAATGAAAACTCATTTATTATACTTATTAATAAGAGAAATTATATTATTTTGTTAGATTATATTGCATTACTATACAAATAACAATATATTATCTTTATATCATTCTGTATAGCCTGAATTACGTTTAATAAATCGAAAAATACAAGGAAATCAGTGTGTTTTTAATTTAAAAACTGTCAAAAAATTTCCTTTCCTAGTGAGAAAACATCCTCGCCCAAAAATGACGTGAAATTCCATGAATAAATGTACGAGGAAATAATAAAATAGCAATAAAATTTTCATTCCGAAAAATGACGTCATATTCTAAGAATTGTCGAACTTGTGCCACCTCCTATGATGTTATGTTCTCCTGATACAAAACCGAGAAGCTGGGAAAATTTTTTGCGAATTGCTTTAATTTTCGATTTGTAATATTATTTTGACTTCATCTCTTTTGTTTAAATTTGTGGTTTATAGAACTTATTATTTATATGGTGATGGTTTTGATAAATAAAAAAGTTTGTTTAAATATATAAATTGTTATTCATTATTTCTGTGTAAGTGTAAAATTCAATTTAATGCAGATAGTAATCATATATGATATATTGTTTATAATAATTTATTTGCACTATAATCTAATATGTAATATAATACAATAAATAATAATATAATATAATAATATAGTAATGAACATGTATTATTATTTAAATAATGTAGCATTGATTGTTGATTGTTGATTGTAGATTATTGAAGATGTAAAATTGAAGTTTCTGTAACATAGAGAAACAAATATTAATTTTAATAGAGAAAACTAAAAATGTGATTTATATAAAATTAAATTAAAATTGAATGGTATTAATTTATAGTTAATAAATGTACTTCAAATTATTTAAAAAATGTATGCTATTGTTTCACATCTACTTCATTTTATTTGTTATAATCTGGCTAAAATATATTTTGTTTGTTAATAACTATGATATTAATATCTGTGAATACGTATTCGTTTATAAAAGATGAAGTTCAATTTTTTATATCGTTTATTACTAGTTTCTAAATGCTGAAAATAAGGAGAAACGCAATTTGTGAAATTTTTACATTCTAAAAGAATACCATTTTTTCAAACTTTGTGGAATGCTATTTGATTTAATTCTGTTGGCGATCTATAGTTAAAGTAAGGTTAAAAACTAACCTGCGATTAATATTTGATAGAAATGGTGAATTACATATTTAAGTAAGATAAAGTTACATAAATCTTAGAAAATGCTGTGTTACAATGGAAAGCTTAGTTTCTTTTGTTTTATCGCCGCTGGTTTAATCGCAATCCTACCAGAAGTATTGTTAAGGTTAGAATTCAATGTTTTTCAAGAATATTTTAACAACATTTGGTTTACGCATTTATTTCAATATGGATTCTTAAATATACTTGTACTTCTTGCGTTTCGCGACTTTGCTTATCAGGTATTTTAAATATATTACTATTATAACGATTCATTTATGTGAATTATTATGAAGACATCAATTTATTTTATGAATACTTACATTTAACAGGTTGCTGTAAGGGCAGTTCTCCTAGGATATGCCTTTGGTATTGGGATTATTGTGTCCTTTGTTGCACCATCTTCATGGCAAATGTTCGGAGTATATATCACTATAATGGCAATATTCCATTACACAGAATTTCTAAGCATAGCTTGGATAAATCCATCTACTCTTTCCATCGACAGTTTTATTCTAAATCACAGCATAGCTTATGGAGTAGCAGCATGTTCTAGCTGGATAGAATTTGTCATAGAAAGGCATTATTATTCCGCAATGAAAGAATCTTCTTTTATATCATACTTTGGACTTGTACTATGCATTTGCGGGGAAGTTTTGAGGAAATTGGCAATGTTTACTGCCAAGCATAATTTTAATCATATTGTGCAGAGTGAAAAGATGGATAGTCACGAACTGATTACGTATGGAGTTTACAGAATTTGCAGGCATCCTAGTTATGTGGGCTGGTTTTATTGGTCTATAGGAACGCAGGTAATAATCTTTCATATTAAATATGTATAATATTTTACTGAAGTATAGACAAGTTTTATATTTGTCTTTGTAGCTAATACTCCAGAATCCAGTTTGTTTCCTTGCATACACTGGAGTATCTTGGAAGTTCTTCCACGATCGCATTTTAATCGAAGAGATCACTCTGCTTAATTTCTTTGGGCAGGATTACGTAGAATATCAGAAGAAAGTTAGTACAGGACTACCATATATATCTGGTTACAAGCTGAATTTATAGCAGCCAGTATGTGTCTGAAACACTCTATCAATTCCTCAGGTTTAATCTTAACATTATTTGTACTGACTATGTTTTTTATTGTACCTCAAGCAACAATGCAATAATTAAGGGAGGTTTTCTTAACAAAATTATATTTATTGTCTCATTTCATTTTGAAGAATTATTCATATAACAATAGACTACACTTTCATTATATGGTTACTTTCAGTTGGTAGATTATACACTTTCTTTTTATATTTATGCTTATTACATATATGTGTGTGTGTGTGTGTGTGTGCGCGCGTGTATATATATATACATATATATATATACGAAATGCAAAGTAATAAATATAATGCTGTAGCTAACATTTGCATTGACATTTAGAAAGCATTCGTTCGATGTTGGATAATAAGAAAGTTTTAGAGATTTCAGCAATGTACTTACAATATCATTAAGTCTGTACATAATCATTTACAATATTTTAGTATCGACAAAGCTTTTTGATATACTGATGTTAATTATCGATCTTGCCTTGATGATTCATGGCCTATATATTTTTATTATTGTGAAACCAAAGAATGAATTTAGATTATGAGAATTTTACTAAGAGAATATGTAGTATTATTTATAGATAGAAAAAAGAAAAATGAAAAATAATTGAATTATCGTTGTGCATTAGACTTGAGTCACACAAAATGTATATTATCATATTTTGTTTGTCATACGAATCTAGAAAATGCCCATGATTGTTACTACTTTCCATGTGAGAGAATCTGCATTTTTTAATTGACAGTTTAATAGGCAAATGCACTAACAAAAGGAAATAAATGACAATGTATCGTTGTAATAATTCATGAATAAACAAATAATAGTAATCTGTAAATGTATCGTTTGTCGAATCTTTCATTTAATCCTTACCTATTCGTTTTTTATGCAATATTTCCTCTGAGAAATAGCGGTTATACAGAATGTAAGAAAACGCTAAGGTTTGAGAGACTAATTATAATTATTTACACACTTCCGTCGCATTTTCATTGAATACAAATCTCCTTAGAACTAGCAACATATTTTACTAGCACCGTATCTTAACTATGCAAATACTTGTAAGTAACTTTCCTTTGTTAGTATCACATAATGAAGTTTTAAGTGTTTCAATAAAAAGAAAGGAAAACAAATTTGTATAGAAGTCATAGAACAATCAATAATAGGGCCTATCATTGGTCCAGATAAATGTTGGAATAAAAATTTTACTTTGTAATACAACTTATTTCTTATGTTTTTCTATATGTCGAAGATAAACATTCTCAATTCAAAGAGAATTTGTTGTAACGTTACAACTAGAATTATGAACTAATGGAGCCATTTTTAGTGTTTGCTTAGCTAAAGATTAGAGGAAGTCTATGGGAAGTTAACAACTCAGACAATGGCAGTGAAAACTTATGCATGACATAATATAATATTATTGTATCCATTCGCAGTCGCCTCAACGTTCATTCTTTGAACATGGCAGTCAATTGAAAAAAAAGCATTGTCAGATAAAAAAAATAAAAAAGGGAATAGGATTGGCTAATATGAGGAAAGAATCTATCGTACTTTATAAAAACAAAGAACTGTATAAAATGTAGTTAATTCGGTTATAAAATGTTGTCAGAAACATATTCTGTACACGTACAGATATAAAACTGCTTATACATATATCATTTGCCGTGGTAGGCTTTACAAACTGAATAATATAATTGTCCCTTCACTTAAATAAACCACTTCCATATCTTTCCAAGGTCGCCTCTTGTTGGAAGTCTATCGTCCAAATAACTATAAAACAAAAAGGAATAAAGAGAAAAAAGGGTTATTAAAACATTAATAATCCTTACTTGTTAAAATGTTAATAATTTACCTTGTCCTCAATGTTAACGAAGCGTTAAACAATTTACAAATTGGATTAATTCCATAAGTTACCAGAGAATACGTGTTTCTTCATTATTAAATCATTGTTGAAAGGACACGTATTCACTTAAACAAGACCTAATCCAATTAAATAACACTTAACTCAATATACATTTCATCGCATTTATAGTGTCTATGCATAATACTGTGAAAAGCACGCTCTGCTCTCGGATATCCATGGTGAAGGCGAGCAGATTTTGAAGTAGGATTAACAATGAGTAATTTTTGATACTGTACGCAGCCAAATTTGCCGCTGGTTTAGGGTGGATTATATTGACAGGAGGTGGAGGAACAAACGCGTCGAAGATGTCCGTATCCGCGTTGGTAAATACTAAGGAAGAGGGTATCCATCTTGCTCTAAGCAGCATGAAAGATTAACAGACCATTTTATACAGTTTCCATGTTGTTTTCTTAACAGAAAATTATTTTTTCATTTACCTAGTGCATGGTGAAACGTTCTTTCCCCTTATAGATTTTTCTCCAATGTCTATGGCCCCAGAATCTTGCACCTCCATGGTGTAAATGCAACCAGAAAATCCTTCTTGATATTTTCCATAAGTCATAGCATAGTCTGGCACTCCACCTAAGTACACACTGCCTCTAGCATTCAAATCTTGCTGTGTTCCATAGCTAGCACTGCTCTCCATGTGTTCTCCATTTAATTCTATGCTTCCATCACTTCCCTGGCGCTTTAAGATTATTCTGTGTCGTTCTCCATCATCTACCTTCTGTGCAGTGACACGAATCACTACTGGTCCTGTACCCAAGTTGTATTGATACTCTACATAACTGAAAATAGCAGATTAAATAAAATATTTATTCTAAAAACTGGAATAGAATACTTATTGCTTGCAAATGAATTCATAAATTATTGTGTTTAATTAAAAAGAATGTTGTTAATTACCCATCAACCACAGCAAGAGCCATGTAGTGATCAAGATTAAGATCATTTGGCGTCTGCCCATGCCACATGATCAGTCCTTTGGTCTTGTTCGTTGAAATTTCGAAACCTAACACTTCACGTTCTTCTTCATGGGCCATTACAGACTTATCTAACTCTAACCAACCATCCCCTCTGAATGCAACATCGTAAGTTACCTCCGCCACTGAAAATCAAAGAGAAATTAATAAGATTGTAAAATAAATATTTGTATTTAGTACTAAAATTGATTCTCTGAAATACTTACACTTTTCACAATTCTGTCCATTGTAGCCTAAGCGACAATCGCATTTGTAGGACCCATGGAGGTCTGTACAAGTGCCTCCATTTCTACAGGGAAGCAACAGTTCACATTGCTTCAAAATGTTCTCACAGTTTCTTCCCACGTAGCCGTATTCACAGGTGCATGAATAGTCGTACGAATCAGTATTCTGACACATTCCATGAATGCAAGGATTGGAGGCACACGGATCATAGGGAGTTGTAGTGGATGGTGGAATAGTGATTACAGTAGTCAACTTGGTTTGATTAGGATGTAGAACATTGCAGTCATCTATGTTTACTGAATCCAAGGCAGACTTTAGGATGTCTACATTCATCGAAGACACTCCAAGCTGAGAATATAATAGAATATGTTTTATTTGGATAATTCTATCAAGAATCTTCTGAAAAAGTTTATGATGAGCTTACATCACTGATGCAACCACGAAAAGTCCTATCTACACCGGCATTTCTGTTCACTATAATTCTTCTGCGATCAACGCCTCCAATATAGAGTAGTGTATTAAGCGTCATGGTGCGAGCAGTCCCGGGAGACTTGCCTCCTATTGTAGGTTCTCCATTTATAGTCAAATTCCCCTCCTTGAAGTCCCTGTTGATGGAGACATGTGTCCATACACCAGGTTGAAGAACATGGTTTGATCTAATGATCGCCAGGCCAGAACCAATGTCGTATCGAAATTCGACACGTTCATCCTTGACTACCAACGCAACGAAGTCTCCAAGTCCCTCTTCACTTTGAGCACAATACATCAGTATGCCATCTTGATTGTCCAGAGGATTGAAGTTCATTGCTACTTTCAATCTGTAATAACATTGGAAATATTAAAGTCATTGTCCTGATTTAACATTAGATGTAGAAATTAGTTCCTGTTAGTAGGAGAAAATATTAGAATTAATGGGAGAAAATACATTGGAGGGACACACAATTTTCCTTTTGAAACGTGACTTACCCTCTTTGATGTTCATAAACTACTATGAAGGCAGGTAATCAGCAAAATGACAAAAATCCTGTTAAATCAATTTTTATTTGCATCTCAAGACATATATTTATACTTATAGCATCACTCGAAGCCCGTCGAAATACATATAAACGGTCATTCTGGCCCTAGAAACACACCACTTATGGCACATACATCAAACAGGTTCTTACAAAATAAGTACAAACATCTTAAGATGTGCCTGATATTAAGTGTGTGTGTGAATGTGTTGAGTGTGTGCTTAGTACACAAATCGCGTATAATGCCACAACACAATAATGCCAATAATAAGCTCTTGATACTACTGTAAAGTGCCTTTCTTGTTTGGTAGTGATCTTATTAATGGTTTACTTTAAACAATAATTAAAATAACTAACACGCGTTAAACATGCGTTAAAATGTATTATTCAAGAAGCTGTACAAAAAACCCTTTATGGTCCAAGATCCAACGAATCGAATGGCATCTTAATAAAAAGAGAGCTCTATCGACAAGAATTGTTTCTGAAATAATGTTGCTATGAAAATAATTACTTGGACCTGTAAAAGGTTGTTATATGAAAAGTATAACGTAAGTATATTAATTGATACTCTAATATTACAGCACCATGAGGTTCATTCCAAGGAACTACTCACTATACAGGCTTCAACATAATCATCTATGACACGTATGAGGCAGACACAAAAAAATCTAATTGTAAATAAAATTCTCATAAAAAAAATATATATAATACACATATAATATATAATATGCTGACTAACTATAAATAGCAGTTACATAAGAATCGATTCGTTCTCTACAAACATTTAATAGTTATAAATGACTTTTCCTTCGTTTCTTTTTTTCTTTTTTATCATTATGTGCATTGAAAGGGTTTGGTTGTGAAAAAAAGGACTAATGTTTCGTGTGGTGCAGCTTATTGTGGTGATGTGGCCTTGATCGTGGATTTCTAACTTGTGCGTTGCGTGCTCGTAATCGATCGTATCTTTTGGTTGGGTTCATTCTCGGCCTGAAAATCATTGTTCCAATTAAGATCAGGGATTTCCTTTTATTGGGGGCAAGTTAAAGTGCGCCTGAGGAACCTTTAGAGAGTCTTTGTATCCATCGATTAACATTTAAACATACATATAATAAATTGTTTAACATGAAACTCTAAAGTAAAAACTTTCTAATTGTTTACTGACAAATATAAAAAATAAGGGACATATGCAGCAAAAAAATTGGGCTAACTTTTCTAATCATGCATCATGCACTGTTCAGATACTTACCGTCTAAGAGCTTTAGGTGTATCGTGTGCTATATAGGATTTATCGTCATGGAAGGCTGGTTCATAGACCTTCATCGTATTCTCGCAACGAGCACCGGTTGTTCCGTAAGGACAATAGCATTCGAAGCCCGTTTCCTTGTTTATGCAATCGCCTTCACCACATGCACCTATAATTATAGACAATTACAATTGTACAGATATAAAAACAAAAGACAAAAATGAAAAAATAAAAAGTAATTAAAATATATTTTTACCTGGATAACAAGGCTGTCCAACATAGTCACAGTGCTTGCCACTGTAGTCAGCACGACACAGACAAATGTATCCATTCTTTGTAGCAGCTTCTTGACATACACCACCATTGTTACAAGGATTTTCAGCACAAGTTTCACAGTTAGTGATCCCAGAGCTATCTGTCTGATCACCAATCAGATCAATTTCCTTTTCTCCAATTACCAATCTACTGATACAGCCAACGAAACCACTGTTGATCTCTGCATATTTGGTAATTATGGTACCACTGGGGACTCCACCCACAAACAATAATGATTTCATATCCAATCCTTGTTTTCTGCCATCTGCGATACCTTTGTAAGGGCCTTCACCATCGACTAACATGGTTCCCTCCTTTCTGTGACGTTGGAGTTTTATAGTATGCCACTCTCCAAGTGTTACAGGCTTTTCTGCCCGAATCATAGTTGGTCCAGAACCAAGATCAAAGCTAACATAGGAAAATTCTTATTATAAATGCAATTAAAGAAACAGAACCCACACAAAAATTTGTTTCGCGTTTAAAATATTACAACTAGATATGTTATGTATCTTTGCATATCATGCACGTTCTATACATTATTGCATTTTAATTGCATATTAGTTATATTTTTAAGTTAGTTATTTTTAAGTTAGTTATTGATAATTACCTAAATTGTGGGTAGCCTCTAACCAGTGACAACATAATAAAGTCTCCATTTCCACGGTTGGATTCATCATTGTACAGGATTATACCATCATAGCTCTGTGGTTTGAATGAGATCTCTATGTTGAATTTCAGATATGAGTCAGCTAGTGGAGGTAAAGCGATGAAACTTTGAGGTGCCTGACTGAAGTATGGAACTACTCCAGTTACGACAAGCATAGTCGGTATTTCTATATTTTCATGGTCGTTGTTCACAGTGCAGATGTACGTGCCTGCATCCTCTGCCTTGACGTTGGTTAGCTTCAATTTGCTCTAAGAAGGAAAAAGATAATACATGGAGTCAGAATGTCTTCTGCTATCGTTTTTAATTATGATTTTTATATTATGATTATCGTACCTCAAACACTTGAGCGTCAGGTTGCAAAATACCTCCTAGTTTGCTCCAAGAGAACGTCAGTGGTGGATCGATGCTAGGACGACAATCCATTTCTAGACTGGAGCCATAAGGAGCAAGCTTGGTTTCAATTGCTGGAGCATCGTTGTTTCCACCTAATAAAAGAATCCTCAATTGAAGATGTATATTTTTGGAGCTTTGAACTTATTGTATATACTTACATTGAAGCATAATTTTGTAAGCATAAGTATGAAATAAAGACTTTATTAGTTTACTATATTACTTGAATGATCAATAAATAAAGTATAAAGATTAGAATACTGGGAAATAAATAGAATAATAGAATAATTAAGTATGAAACATTACCATGGACAACAAGATTGAAGTCCTGCTCGAAGGTACCATCAGGAGTATCTGCAGTGCATCTGTACAGTCCACTGTCACTGACAGTCACGTTAGACAATCTTAAAGTGTTTCCATGCACTTGAGCATTTTGTGGCAGACTAGAATGGTTAGGTCTGGACCAGTAGTAACGTGGATTATGAGTTCCAGAGCATGCACAACGTATGTCAATGTTATCCCCAATGTTCACTGGATCCTGAGAGACTTCCACACTGACAGCAGGTATTGTAGTTGCTAAAATATAAACAATAGAGTTAGCAGAATGCATTGAAAGTTATTTTTAAAATGTATGAACGTGAACCCCTTTCCATTATTGCTTCCTATGACATTGAGTTTAGGATAAATCTAAAATGACAATGGATATCATTTGGATCAGGAGCAGGCTATTCTACAGAATAACGAACACATGTGGAAGATATTAAATAACCTTGCTAAGATGTTAATATCCTTTTCTATGATCATTGTGCAAAGTTTCTAATTCTCTCAACCTTTAGTACCATGAACACAACGATACAAAGTGTAAGGTAGTGACGGGATGAAGATCTATTTCGCAGTCAGACTGTGTTCCTGATTTTTTTCTATTAGGGTAGAGATAGTTTGAGAGGAACAGTAAGAAAATGTTAATCTTGTTCAACAAAAGAAGGAGAAAAGCATTAACTGTCCAATAGACATCACAAATCGGGAACACATAATTTGTTGAAACAAAACAAACCGCCTAGTTGTTGAAGATAGTGGGGAATCCACCGTTTGCTGTTGAAGTAGTAGCGGTTATCAGGATAGAAGATAGCATTCACATTGCAATAGTAATCCAACAGAAAGCATCCTTGAACGCTGCAGACGCAACTGCTTTCCCTGCACTGCATTGGGTTCACACGCGTGCAATCCGTACGCAAATTAAGTACTAATAAACAATACCGCGACAACCATAAATAAAAACTGTGTCCATCGAATCTGTATCATGACTTGCTGATGATTAATTTTGCTCAAATTGAACTGAATTGGATTCAATCCAAAATGATTCATGCTCAGGTACAATTTAGCACATTCAGGTACAATACATACCCTTCTAGTCATAGTTTTTTGATCGTATGTTGTCTAATTATATTACTTGATTTGTATCGAGAAAAATGAAAAGTATGAAAGTGAAGGAAGAACACCATGCATGATGTGATAGAAACCATGGATTTCAACTTACGTGAGACATTTAAATTAACATAATCACTGGAAACCCCATGAGAGGTTTGGGTCTGGCAGATGTACCTTCCACTGTCTTCCAGTCTTACTCTAGGTAGATCCAAATAATCGTCTTTGATTCTAGCATTAGGTGGCAATGGCAGTCCTTCCCTGGACCAGTGTATTGTAGCTCTATCGCTGACCATGCATCGTAAACGCACAGGTTGTCCCACATATGTAACCATGTCTCTTTCGAGATGTCTGACTTCTGTGTTCTCGTAAGGATTTTCTGAAATATATGGATTATAGCAGGATTACATTTCATTTTATAGCTATATATTAGAGCTCCATTTATCTGAACTCAGTGGAAGTGTTTATTAGTGTTTGATTACAAGGCTGCGTTTACCAGAAGGTGCATTAAGCGCAAACTGGGATCTCACTCTTGTGGGACCAAATTTTACGACTTAACTTTAAAACCTATAACTATATTATGTTATATAAAAGTATAAATGCGGCCCTGTTTGATTGCATAAACTCCTCTTATATGCTCACTGGCTAAGTCATTGTCCCAAAAATGAAGTCTGATGAATGGAGTTTTATTATAGAACTATTAGAATCAGAGTACGTATTACGTACGATTCACTAGAACTTCGGCAACAGCTTCAGCAGTTCCTGCTTCATTGGTAGCTTTACAAACATATTTTCCCGCGTCAGAATAAGTGATTCCATGGAACTGGAGAAGTCCACGATGGTGTGTCACCGAATGAGGTAAGCTACGCCCTATGGCATCCCATTCTATGTTCATTGGTTCGTCACCAGTGGTACGACATTCGATTGATGGATTTTCTCCGGATCGGACTGTTTGTCTTGGTGGGATTAACACAATCCTTGGTGGAGCTGCAACAATATATAAACAAATAATTTTTAATTCTGTGATTGTTCAACTCGCACATAAGGCATTGTAAACAAAAGTGGATTAAACTTAATTAATCATACAAAAGTAGGAGAATTCATTAAATTAAATTAAAAAATTAAACTAAATTAAATCGAGATATTATGTCACATAAAATAATGAGATCAATTGTTGCGTTAAGTACTTTATATTCATGTCTATGGTAAACAAAGAATTATTCAATTTGCTGAATACTTGACTTAACCCACTTCTGTTCTCATATTATGTAAGCAAGACAAAGCTCGATCGAAGATCTTACATAATACTTCAAGGACAGATGTGGCTCTGAAGAGAACATTTCCAGTTAGGTCTCTCCCAGTGCAAACGTACTCTCCTGCGGCGCTTTTATCCACGACAGGGATGATCAGTACACCATTGTCAACGGAATTACCAGCTGGCAGTGGTCTATCGTCCGCCCTTCTCCAATCCAGATAAATTCTGTGTCCATCGGAATCTTGCACGTGGCAACGCATTTCCACCTTGCCGCCATCGGGGATCCTGAGGTAGTCCGTTCGTATAGCGTTATCATTTCCGTCCTACAACGAATATTTCAATGTTTCATTAATACTCATCATATTCTTAAGCTATGGTTACAGCAGATACGTGTTCTGACAAATGAACGATATCAAGTGGTTAGTGTTTAAATATTTTTGTGAGCTATTGTAAAAATACCACAACAAGGAACATGTACAATTACAGGACAATTATAGGAACACGTACAATTACAGGACAATTATAAGAACACGTACATTTATATCCTCTACTCTGATATAGACTCGTTCCTCAGTAGTTCCTACTCTGCTACTTGCATGGCAGATGTATGAACCTTCGTCACTCGAAGAAGCGGAGTGTATTTCATAAACGGCCTGATGAGGGGCTGCCAATTCATTGGTTGTACTATTGCAGAAAAATCCAGCGGTTACCTCTGGCTTTTACTTTTCACTATTATTATTAGACTGCAAGTATTTATGCAAATTCATATTTTCATGGATGCAACTAAGAGAGTATGCTGTACTTTCATCTATAAAATATTATACCTAGTACTGTTTCTTGGACTTTTACTTTATGTTTACCTCATATAGTATGTCAGAAAAGTAATGAGATTGATGTCGTTTTTCGGGAACTGGTAATTTTATGGTGTTATATAGTTTCTGAAGAATATTTTAGAGGGAACAAAGTTCATTTGTACTTGAGGTATTTGCAGATATATATTTTCAGAGTATCAGTCCGATTACTTTCCTCACACACTCTGTAACGGAATACATAATAAGCATAATGCTTTTTAGAATTCTTGGTAGATAAAATCATTTTCTATCAAGGTTCTTATAACTTTCTACCTTTTTAATTATGTTCTGATGAAGTTGCATGAAAATCAGCAGTCTAATTATAAGATCTTCCTTTTAAAAAGTAACTTACAGTGATACTACGTTCGGATGTCTGCTCCAAGTAACTGAAGGTTCCGGAAATCCATTTGCGCTGCATAGTAGTCGTACCCTATCTCCAGGTCTCACGTGCAGCATTCCAGATTGGGGCGATATACTGATGACAGGCATGGATTGAACTTCTACGTATACCATGGCTGAATTCGTTCCGGCGGGATTGATAGCGGTACAGACGTACGACCCACCATCGCTGGCTGTGATGTTGGTTAGTCTCAGAACACCACCAGGAAGTTGTTTAATATTATGGGGCAACGGTCGACCAGATTCGTGAGACCAATGTAACTCTGGCATGGGGATTCCAGTTGCTCGACATTGGAGATCCGTGGACCCATCCAGAGTAACTGGAGGGACATTCTTGGGATAGATCTCTACCAATGGAGGTTCCCTGCCTGTTTAAACAAGCCCAATTAGTGAAATAAAAGTTATTCCTAAACGATTCTTAAGCTTGTGTGTGAATAGATTATAATACAATTAGTAAATTTTAATTTTAATTCTAATATATTCATCTACGAGTCAAAGATCATTATACAAAGATATATACATACAAAAATTTACTAAAGCAGTGATACGTGGTTCGATTACTGGACAATTTTGTGTAAGGAACAGAAAATTTAATATTTACTCACGTTCGACCTCGATCATGGCGCTAGCTTCGTGAGTTCCACTTGGTCCAGTGACTCGACACACGTATATACCCCTGTCAGCAATTTGGATGTCGACAATTCTCAAAGTGTCTCCTACTTGTCGTACATTAGAGCTTAGCGGTTGAAGATACTTGCTCCACGTCAAATGTTCACCGGGTTCTCTGCTTGTTAGACACCTTATTTCAGCTATGTTGCCTTGAGGAACGGTCTGTTTCTCAGGCGTCACCTTGACAAACGGTGCTGGTGTTCTAGACGTTACTGTTATGTTGATAGTGCTGTTAGTCATTCCTATGTAGCTGGTCGACGTACAGACGTAGATACCGGAGTCATAAGGGGTAGGATTTACAATTGTTAAGACACCATCACGTTGGCTGGCTGTGTGAGGTAGTGGGTTTCTTTCTCTAGACCAGGTAAGATTCGTTATTAAAGATGTCACGCACGTTATCACGATCGTTTCTCCAGGTTGACCGAACCATTGTGACGGGGTGATGGTTGGTGGTATTATGGGTTGAGTGGATTTTCCTATAGACAAAATGATCATCTTGTAAGGACTATTTTCTTTATAGCACAATATTAAAACTGTCAATGGAAGTGTATTTGCTAACTTCTGTTAATTTCCTAATTTTAATATCATTCTACAATTAAAGATTGTTAGATGCAAAAACACAAATCTCTTGAAAACATCTTACAAGGTAACGACACAAGAATGGAATGACAGTCAACGGTACCTTCAACATGAAGAATGACAGTTCTCTCGTCCACGCCAACGTTATTCCTTGCCACGCATTTATATTCGGCGGCATCGTACCTCGAAGCAGATCTAAGGAGCAAAATTCCATTGTTGACCACTACACCCGGGCTCATGGGACCATAGACACGAATCCATTCGACTCGTGGCGGGGGATTTCCAGTTGCCTCGCACCGGAATTCCGCTGGTTCTCCTTCCATTACTTGTAAAGATGATGGCTCGACGATAACCCTTGGTGGAACTAAATTTGAGTGTTTAAATAGGAGAATAAAATTATCCAAATGTAATCAAGATAATTAATGTATTGTGTTAATGTCGTTCTGATTAATTGACTGTTGCCTTATCTGGCATCTTCTCACTTTTCAAAATGTGGAATATTGGAAGTTGTATCATTATTTTACTTATTATGTATCATCTGCCAAATTAAACCTAAGTATAGACGCAGATAGGACATTTTATTGTAGCATTATATGTTGCTGTGGCATGTTGTAGCATTGTATGTGTAGCTAAGTTATTACTACTGGTATCTAAGCTAAGATTCGTGTACCTGGAATGTCCAGCAAACTTCGCGGGAAAGCTGCGTCCGGATGAATTATACGATACTCAATAATATTAATAAAATATGTACGAAGGTGAATATTTTTTAGTAGTCAAATTCTTTTTATGTTACCTCCAACAGTGAGAGTGACGTTCTTGTAACCAATATGTACTCCATCGCTGATTTGACAAATGTAAATGCCGCTATCAGACACTTTCAAGTCTCGAATGATCAATAAGCCACGCTTGTCGTCTATGCTTCTTCCTATTGGTAATTCGTCACCTTCTTTTTCCCATCTGATGTGCAAAGATCCCTGTATTCCAAGAAATATTTAATACATCCACCGCACATATCTTTCCAAATGATTTATTTATTTTTCTTACATTGTCCGTTCTTTCAAAGCAATGGTACCTAACAGTACCTCCAGCTTCAACGATCTGGAACTCGGGTTCTCTGATATAAACCACAATCTTTGGTGGATTTAAGGGTGGACGACTTGTCGTGGTGGTCGATATTGTGCCTTCTGTAAGAAATACCATAAAAGTTAAAAGAAGCATGTCTTTGGAATCATATAACATAGAAACATATAAATGGAAATAATGAAGAAGGACTTAATTGTCCAAATCCAACATTTTACACTCAGTTTGATACAAGAAGCCCATTAACCAAGGTTTAACCAAGGAATTAACCGGACCAACAAATCAAAGTGGTCAAAAAGTTAGAAGATCTATGAAATAGTCAGTAGTGAACATATGTGATCCATAGGTGTGACCAAAGGAAACAATCATATCCAATAATGAACTAAACTAAAACACGAATGAAGATGAAACCATGATGTTCCACCCTTCCAGGGACAAACACGAATATTCCTTTAATTTGGCTCATCAAACCTGGCGTGACCGTCGTTATAACTTTGATCAGTTCCGTTCCATGATCGTCCACGATGCAGCATATTACATTGAAAGGATTCTGCTGGACGTAAACGTACCAGCTCCTCCACGATCCATTAGTAGTTCTTTCAATGGGCCCTGGTGGCATGCTGGACGAAGTTAGTGGCCAGCCGTCGCACGGAGTCATTGAGAAATAGATATAAAATGGGTGTGGGGACTTGTAACTGCACGTGAACAGAACCCACGAATTTGCCTTTAACACGCTCGTCACTGGCGTTAGACTTACCATCAGCCCATCTAACCGATCCAAAATATTTCATTTAATATCTTCTTCATCCTAAATTGCTTTAGAGAATTTTCTTGAACCCTGACAAGCTTCCAATAAATCTAACAATAAGTACTTCGAAGTGTCTTTCATACGTACCAGTGTATTGACAATACTGGCCCACAAATCCTGGCTTGCAGTGGCACTTCACGTGGCCAGTGTGCGTCATCTCGCAGCTTTCCTCGTTGTTGTTGCAAGGACATAGGATGCAGGAGCCCAGGTAGCTGACGGATCGGTCGCTAGTGTCTCTGTAGTAACCTGTTGCGCAAGACTCGCAGGATGTTCCAACGTATCCGGTCGGGCAGCGACAAACTTCCACTTGGACAGCTCTTCTGTTGCCAGTTGGGTGCTCCACGGCTGTGTCCAGGCTTATGTCGCTAATGTAGGTGGCTCTCATTCCTTCGCTGTGGGTTGCACGAACCAAAATCGCCTCCAAGTTAGAGAGTACAGTCATCAGATCGGTCCTGGAGCTGACTCGAGGCCCCTCGGTGGTCAAACGCTTCCACTCTGATTCCCTGAATGGCACCGAGTAAGTCAATGGAACGTCAGGCTGGATGTCAATAGGATTCGTCCAGAACAACGTGATCCCATTTCCAATCAAGATAATATCTTGATCCTTGTAACTCTGAGCCCCAGGAATGGCAGTGATATGTTGAGTCAAAGTCAGACTTCCTCCGTAGCTTTTAACCTTGTTGCCAGTGAAAATGGGCGGCAGGGACCACAACAAGCTGCGTCGTCTGCTATCCGGATAACGATACCCTATTTCGTTCGTAGCCAAGTTCAATTCGAAATCACGGTGGTCGATGATTTCCTGTCTCGTCGAATCGGTTAGAGTAAATCCGTGTTGGTTGTCGTATACCCACATGGGAATCTGCTGAACGTATAAGGAACTCTCGTGACATTGATCGGTCAGTCCACTGCAGTAACACTCGCTACACCCATCCGGATTTTCTGCGGACAGTCCAAATGTAGCTGGACGACACCTGTTACACTGCCGTCCCTCGACGTTTCGTTTACAATCACATCTATCACCAATGTACAAGCTGCTACGTGAACCCATTTCGTTGCAATCAGTATGGTTTACCTCGCGACCTGTGCAATCGTAAGGAGTTCCTCGAGTCGCGTCACCCGTGTATCCTGATTCACAGAACTCGCACAAGTCGCCAGTGGTATGGTGAGCACAGTTCTCGCATACTCCCGTGTCAGGATTACATTGGTTGGAATGACCATTGCAGTAGCAAGGCTCGCACGTACCCAGATAGAGACCTTCGCCACCTCTAGTGTATCCAACATCGCAGTCCTCGCAAGATAGTCCCTTGTAACCCACTGGACAAGAACATTCCTCCACCTCTACGGCTCTTGCTCGACCTGTGTTGTACTTTTCAGCTGTATCCAGGGATACCAACGACAAAGCAGCCTCGTCGGTGTGGGTGGTATATGTGGCTTTAATCCTAATCGCGCGAATGTCAGCCAGGGCCATTAGCAAGTGTTCTCTGTCAGCCTGTGTTCCATCGTTGCGTTGCCAATATTGTTCTAACAGAGGTACGACGAAAGTCTGGGGAGTATTTGGCTCGGGAGACTCTTTGGAGAAGTACAGCAAGTTGATATCGTTGGCGCTGATCAACTCGACGTCAGCAGCGTTGTTTTTCGAGCTTTGACCACCTGGAGACGGAACATAGCGAACAGTATATTTGAGGTTGCCACCATAGGAGGTAACTTGATCGCCTAGGAAAATGCTAGGCAGCTGCCAGTAGTAAACATCGTTGTTCCCACGGTTAGGGAATTCGTTGTAGATGATTTCGCGGCTGACTGTGTCCAAACGAATACCGTCTGTGATTGGTAGACTATCTGGTGTTCTAGACTCGATGAGAGAGAAGTCCCTGACGGAATTGGTAAATGAAACTCGAATCTGTAAAACAGTACCGTCTCGTGACAATTCTGTAGGTAAAATTCTGTAGGTTTTTCATTAACTGCAACGTAAAATATACTCACGTCGTTTCTGTACCAGTTGGAGGAGACGCATTTGTCAGTAATGCCCATGCAAAAGCAGCTGATGCAGCCAAATTGATTTTTCGATGCCAAATTGAACGTGTTCGCCTTACATTGATTGCAAGTAAGACCCGTCACGTATTGCTGAAAACCAATACGTTAATACCATATGCATCAAAATCTATCCTTGAATCGTTCTAGTACTAATTCTCTTCATTTATCCCCCTGTACTTACTTTTAAACAGAGCAGGAATATTTCCGAATCAAACGACAGCATAAACAACATTGAGCACGTCATACAAACTTATTTTAACTTAAGTAAGCAACTAATTTTCTACCCTTTCACAAACGTATACTGGATTTCTAGACCAAGAAATTCAAAGTTTAATACCTTGCATCGGCACCTGCCGGTGTTAGGATCCGCGATCGTACTGAGACTACCATCAGGGTCACAAGAAGATTCGGGAACACACATGTCTCCTGGAATAAGAGGATTTCCTCGGTATCCAACGTTGCACTGTTCGCATCTACGACCTATGTATCCTGCTGGACAATCGCAGGTCGGCTGACCATCAGATCCAAGGTGACAAGTGCGTGCAAACCTGTTTCAGAGCAAGTTCAAGCAAATAGTTTTAACACAATTCTTTTAGACTTTAAGTTAATTAGTGATTGGACTGTGGATGTTTATGCACTTATAAGAAATTGAAAATTATAAAATACGCCAAGTATATTACTTGTGAAATATTGAAAGTATTCAGAAATATCTAAAGTGAAGTGGTCATAAAATGTCCAAACTACCTTGACGTATGCCAAAATATCCAAAGTATAGTGTACTAGTTAAGATATTTAGCGAACGAAACAAATCGGCTTAGCTTCCATTAGAAATATGTATGAATTTGCACGAATATTCGTAGTCTACTAATGGTATTGTCTTACTGATTGGATGGATTGGTGAGTGGACAGGGGCACATTTGGCAAGGAATGTTCCTCGCAGGATCTCCATAATATCCCAAAGGGCAACCAGGAGGCGCGGCTAAGTAACATTGACCAAGCCAAGGACCAGATTCTCGTCTTTCGTATCCTGGAGCACATTGCTCGCACGACAGGCCACTGTATCCTATATAAATATTGTATTTCGTAATCATTCTGAACATAGATTCGGAAAGTCTGACCGGTCTCAGTGAATCGAATTAAAACTTACCTATAGGGCATTCACATTCTTCCACATAAGAGGCCGATCCGAGTCCAGTATTCCTTACATCAGCTGTGTCCATCACTATGTTAGTGAGCCGGATATCCAAGTACGGAGAATCGTCATACTGTACTCTAACAAATAATTCTTTTGTCAATTTCGATCTGTGAATTTTCTAATAACTAGACTGCGTAATTTTATGCATTTGTGGGAAATTTGAAAGTGCAAAAATGTACAGAATGCATATAACGTGTAATGATATAGAAAATATCCAAAATATATTCAGCAAAGCAGTTGTCTACCTAGTATTATAATAGTATGAACTTGCATAAATATTTGCAGTACTGATAACTGGTACAAACAAATGATCCAAACGCTGGCCTTCAGTCACTGGAGAGGCACAACTCAACGTCTGGGTCATCGGTTTTGAATAGATCAAACTGGTTCGCATACTTGATCAAGATATTGTCCACGTTCTCCAGTGTCATCATGATATCTTCCCTGGTGGCAGGAACCTCAGCCCATCCTTGTTGCTTATACCATTCGCCATCGAAGAACCTGACAGCCTCTTCGTTATCGTAACCCGCTATTATCTGCTTTCCTTTATGCAAGAGTCGATAATTATTTCCAATCAGAATAACCGACGGCGCGGCGTTTGGTATGCCGGTTCCATTATAGGTTACTCTGTACTTCAGATAACCACCGTAGGATTTCAACTGATTTCCGTGATAGTTCTCAGGCATGACGAAGTAAGCAACTTCCTGTTCCTCTCTTGAACCCAGTGGCAGTTGGTTTGCATCGTACAGCTGCACTCCATCTCGACCTATACCTCTCACAGCTTGCACTTGTCTGGTGATGTCATTCAGAATTTGAAGATCCGGTTGAGTTTTCACGCTTACGATACTATGGCGGTCGAAAGGCGGTGGAATGTGATAAGTGAAGAGGTTGGCGCTGCGACATTGGGTAGCGACTCCGAAACAGAAGCAGGAAATGCACTCGTCTGCGGTTCTAGCTTCAGAGTTGAACGTTCCCTTGGGACAGATCTCCGGTCCGGTCTTGTTCACGATCACGATGGCGTCGGGAATGGCAATTACGAAGCCAGCGCTGTTCAGTGCCTCGCAGGAGTAGGATCCTTGGTTTTCTGGTTGCATGTCGGGGCATGAGAGAGTTCCAGTTCCGTTTATCGATGTCATGTAGCATTTGGGAGGAACGTGGCCCCAGTTGAGACGCCAGCTGATCTCGGGAGTGGGTACGCCAATCGCTGTGCAGGTTATCATTAAAGTTGTTCCTTGAGACACGATGATCATCGGTGGAGGTGGTTTCACTATGTAAACCGGAGCTAAATAACACGAAAAAAGAAAAAAGCTATTGCTTGAATCAAATTCTTTACAGATTCAGAATAGCAGTGCTCACTTAAATTCCAATAGAACTATTTCGCCTTAATTCGAATATTCTACTGTTGCCTACTACTCAGTGTCTCGAGTTCAGCTTAACTAAAATTCACTGACAAAGACGATACATAGATATAGTGCGAGTAAATGAGAAATATTATGTCTCTCTTACGTTTGTTCTCATCACTTTTGTCGAGGAGCTCGGAAGTACATATACCGCGAGAATTACAATGTGCTTTCCCAATGAATTGAAATTTAAGCGGCTACTGTATCTAGTAAAAGAACAAAGAGACACGTACAGCATCCTACTTCGTCGCTACCGTCTATGCAGTCCCTCTCCAAGTCACAATGATAGCTTTTGGGTATACATTGATCGTGGCTGCCACAGGCAAACTCTGTGAAGCGACAGGGAGTGCCTGGTGCGTTTGGAGCACAGTCTTCTTCGTCGCTGCCGTCGGCGCAGTCCTTGTCACCGTCACAGCGCCACACTTTGCTCACACACTCTGTGTTGTTGCAGCGGAACTGATTTGGCTCGCAACCGTGCGGACCTATTCAATGTAATGAATTTTCTCATAGAACCTTGTATGAGTCAGACTATGAATCTTCATACATTTAAGCGAGATTCGAAGATGCAAATATGCAGAATGTCCATAAAATATTCATAAAATAGGTGAACCAAATCTTTATTTAATCGGGTTTTTGCATAAATATTCGCAGTCCGATGTCTACGAATGATGACTTACTGCAACGCATCTCGTCAGAACCATCGGTACAGTCCAGTCTGCCATTGCACACGTATGATTTGGGAATACATTCACCATTGCTGCAGGTGGCTTCGTCGTATTGGCATGCGTGGGGTTTGTTGGTTGGTGGCGGCTCGACTGTACAGAGAACAAAAGTGATGAATCAAAATTACCCTTGTTGCGTTCTCCTTCAATTTTTCTTAAAAATTGCTTAAATTTGAAGATAGTACGAAAGAATAGTTCCTTGTTTCAATTCTGCCAATTTATTTAAACGCAATTCTTTTGGCTCGTTAAAAGAAGGGTAAGAATAGACGACACGAAGATCACAAGGCTGTGGCAGAATTAAGAGGAACTTTCGGAAAAAAGGCCTATAAAGCAATTGAAAACAGGAATAATTTTTTTAAATTTCAAAGCACGTACACTTTTCTACAGTGAGATACACGCTCACTTGCTGACCGGGCGTGGACGAAGGATAGCCAACAGCTTCGCAGATATACACCCCTGAATGTTCCAGTTGGATATTTGGTATTTCTAAGCGTCCATTGACATCTCGACTTCCAGGAGGCAGAGGCAGATTATTTCCTCGTAGCCAGCGCACTTTGGCTCGAAGAAGACCTTCGTCACGGCATTGGAATACGACCTCACGACCTAATTTATGAGATAACAATGTAATATCCGTAGAGACTCCTGCCTTTCGACGTTACGTGTTACTTGTCTTGTATTAATCGTAATGTTCCCATAAGAAGCTTATGTTATGAAGAATTTTTATTGTTTTTATTGTTTGGTGTGAGTAAAACGAAGAACATGTAATGATATGCGGTGTTGTTTGTGGAATTGTTCTTGGGAAACGCATTGTCAAAAATATATATTACGCTGTAAAGTAACTGTCTTTGTTCAGATATCCTCTTCGCATGCACGTTACTATGAAATACAAGTATCTGTTGTCAATTGTAAATTAAATAACACGAAACTCCTCGCAGACATAGACGATTCTGGTATTACAATTATGAATGAATAAAATGGTCCGCTTAGATGATCATTCACAATTTCAACGAGTCATTAATCACGCTCCATAAATAACAAAATTGCGTAGCATTACTTGCGATTGCTGTCCGTAAAAATCTTACCTTGCTTCGGCGGGTCTGGCCAAGGCAAGAAAAAGATAATCAAAAATTGTATTAATCTCTTATATAGTTAATTTGCTTAATTTATAATACGTACATTTCTACGTGTAATGCATAAAATACTGTGTAATAGGATTATTATTCTTTTGCTGCCACTAAACTTACTTTCTTTGATCAGTTGCTCGCTTGGATAAGTCTTCAAGTTGAGATGATGAGATTCTCCATCTAGAGGAAGCAAGTAGAAAATGATCATCATATCAAATAATACGTATTAAACTTAGAATTAATCACATACAGCAATTTTCTTCGTCGGATCTGTCCCTGCATTCTGGCACCCCATTGCAGAGAGAGGACTGAGGTACACAATCTTTGTCTCTGGTGCACGCGACGTAGCCGTGTGGACAACTGCCAGGCATTAGGGAAACGATGTGATCTAATAAAAAATTCGTGCAAGAATATTAATGTAAAATACCTTCTATAATATTCTGGAAATGTTAATAATTGGGAAGAATATAAAAAGGTGTTGATAACAGAGAGATGGTACAGCATAAGACTTTACTAGAATGAGAACGGTATGGTATGATCGTAAATTTAACTCAGAAGAGACTATTTGTTAATGCAATCGTATCCAGGATCATAGTTTAGATTCGTTGAATCTTGGATAGCGAAAATGATTTTCAAATTAATATTCAAAGCAAGCCTATACGATATTAAATCGCTTATTACTTTATGCTCGATGGGAAATATGTTGCTGAAGTTTTGAAGAAAAGTCTTCCGAAGGAACCGTTAATAGCAGAAAATATTGCTGGGCTCTGAAAGGAACTTGAGGACTTAGCCTCTTCAACTTTACATTTTATATCTTGGCACTCGAGATGTATAAACTTTAGCTCATCGGTAATTTTACGACTGTACTATATCGTTTCCACCTAGTTTGCTCACTCCACTCACGATCTGTAGACGTAGACGATCGATTCGTGGCTATTTTTGGCCAATAAGGAACATACAGGAGCCCTATTTTTAAGACTGTGTCGAAGGAATATGGTAAACCGCACTTGCATTGTTCCCATTCTGGTCTCCTTTTTAGCCAGAAACAGCATGAAAACCTTACCACAATTTTCGTCAGATCCATCAGCACAGTCTATGAAATTGTTGCACTGTTGGTCAGCTCTGATGCAATCTCCATTCGCACACTGGAACTGGTCCCTGCCACAGCCTGCAAACACGTCGATGTATTGTAACTGATAGAATGAACAGCTTCGTCTTGGAAAAACGATCGTGTGATCGTGAAAAAGTTTGAACGAGGCACAAAGGATCTATTACTCTTTAAGTAACGGTCTAAAGAATGAAAAAGAGCATGGACCACCAACAGTACCTAAAAATGCTAAGAACAGACATAAAATGATCGGTATATGTACACGTGTACTGGCACGCACAGAAAAATAGCGAGAGAAATTCACTTTTAACTCCTCCACACTGATCGCCTGTGAGTTTAACATTTTACTTATCGGGTCAAACATGAGGATAGATATTTTTGCAATTTACAGAGGAATGATAAAGTAGAAATGGAATGATATGCGAAATATCCCAATGGCAATTTTCCATTTCGATTTTCATCTCAATATCTCGATTTGAAGTTGGTAAATGGAAAAACAAATTAAATAATTAACTCGTGTTATCGTACGAGACCAGATTCAGAAGGTTAAGGTTCCACTGTACATTTTTCTGTGTATGCTCGTTAATAAATTACTACGAAACTAGAAACTGCTGCACTATTCTACAACACTCAGAACATAGTCTACGATCGATCACTTCAGGTAATATGTACCTTCTATCTCTAGCAAATCAAAAACTATGTCTCATGCTATAACAGGATCTACGCTAGGTTCGTACCAACAGGGATGTTCAACAGATTGTACCAGGCAACGGATGCACTAATAATTTACACAGGGATGCGTTGAACGTGTGACTGAGTTGAGTAGAATTCACTCAAGTCTCTACTCGAACAACCTACAAACTGCCTATTTGGCTGCTAACACAGACTGAAAGAAAATGCAGAGTCTAGAAAATCTGGGGCGTCCATGGTTCCAATGAAATCCTTATTAGAATCAACTAAAAATCATTTATGTTAAAGCAGAAAAAAGAGCCGAGGCTTGACAGTTACAAATTAAATTATTTCTGTCAGCAATGTAGGCGATACACAATTTCTGGATAAGCGATCGTATCTTTCCTTGGTCAAGGTTTCAAGGATCATCGTTATTTTTGTTTGCAATTGACCATTATTTTTGAGCATACAAAATGAATCCTTTGATCATAGATCGATCATAGCTTCGTTGTTTCATTTTCTTTAGAAGTGACTGATTAAATAAAAGTTGAAAAGTACGTGCTATTTGATCAAAGAAACTGACTGTAACACAATTGAATAGATAATGAAAAAATTGGAATGAAATGAATTTGAGGGGATTGGACGCCAGCAGATAATCAAGATCTGCCAGTGATCTAACCGAAGCAATACTGTTCGTCGGTAAAGTCGCGGCAATCGTAGAAATGGTCGCAGTGGTGAGTTTCAGGGATGCAAGTGCCATCAGCACAAACAAAATCATCCGGAGCACAACTCCTCGGAGTGCTCAGATTAGCTGGCGCCTGATAATCCGGATTGTAATCCTTGCTAGCCTGGTTCACGTGGGTTAGTCCCACCAGTGTGGTTCTACCTAGAAGTAACCGAAACTGAAACCACCTTGCACCTGGCTCTTCCTTTCTTTTAACTGTTTCTTAACCAATCGTCCATCTCTGTCTTGGAATTTTAATCCTGCAACTACTTACTATTGCGATTCCAGTCTTCTGCCTCTGAAGGAAGAGACAGTCATCGTCTGATCAACTATTTGCGATATTTTGTGTGTGATTTATAGGGCACCACAAACTGACAGTAGATCCTTTATGATTACACCAGTTAATACTACAGATAATGAAATTTAGTTTGCTATAATTTGGTTCAGCTGGGTGTTTGATTTGCTGTCAGTCTGCTGTACAATTTGGGTCACTTGCGACTGAATTAGTGCACGTACAAACTCGGTGCGGCACAATTGGTTGCCTCTAGCAGGCGGTGGACACGGTGTCACGGCCAAATACTGCGTGTGCACCTGGTGCGTTGCGTGATCTACTGGATCAAGTGTGCAGAACCGAATAGAGCTTATGTACAGACAGTGGAAACGGCCACGACACGGTCAGACATCAGAAATCCTCGACAGACTCAACCGGACCTTAAGAAACGTGTTTCTGATTGTAAGATGTAATTTGTTCTTGCAACAGAAGTTCTCCTTGAACAGATTAAAGTATTTAAGTTCCTCCAACCATTTTCCAGAAATACTACAGCACTCTTTTGCATATTTGAACTAATATTGCTGGCGCAATTTTGCAAATTAAGTTACCATTTACAAATTCCAAGCCATCCGATTATCTTTGAAACAAAGAATTATAGACCTACAAAAAAGAAGTTCACAATTTATATCTTCTATTCCATCAATTGATTAATATTAATCGTTAAATTATTACGTAAGACGCAAATGAACTTTGATCAGAGAAACGAATTAAAGTCTCAAATCTGTCAATATGTTTCTCAAGGAACGAGTCAGTTTCGAGGATGTTCAAACGGGTCAGTGTAGGTCTTAGCTGGTCCCTGCAGCCTTTTCCACCCACTTTGGGTCAGACTACGTCTCCCTATGCGACGTCTAGGACACGTTTCAGCCGGTGCACACGTGTTCCTGCCTAGTTCCTTCCCTTCAGCGTCCTAAGCTGTCTTACAGACATCTTGTGCACCTACCTTTATGACAGTTCGCCTCGTCGTCTTCGTGAGGGCAATCTGGGCGTCGATCGCAGACGGCGGATTGCGGAATACATGTTCCATCGCGACACGTGAACTCGTCAGCACGACATTCTGCTGGTGGTGTCACCACGTTGTCTGCAATTTGGAACATTTTTATCGTTATTACTTCTCGTGGATCGCTATGGATACTTATCTACGAGTCAGGAAGTTATGTTTATTTCATTTAGTTGGGATAGAAGCGTCGAGTATTCTGGAATCCTGCAGTCAAGGTCTCTTTGAGGTTTTCAGCACCGGGTTACTACGGATCAAGGATTCGTCAACTTCCAGACTGTACCGAGGCTTTATCAGCTTCAGCAAACATTAGTTTGGAGCTTGGATAAGGAGAAGGTTACGATCTCCATTTGAGTTTGACGATTAGCTGAAACTGATGTTCCAAGAGAAGCTAAATTCTTTGAACTATTTAGGACTGGATTAGCGTATAATAATATCTCTATAGAACTCGTTACTAGGAACCAGCTGTATTACAATTTCTGGAATTCTTTAAGGCTTCGTGGAGTTCGACAGAGTTCTCTCGCAAAGTCCTTAGGGTTCAGAGAGGGAGGCAGGATCTCCACGGTGCTTGGAACATGGGAAAAAGGCTTTGAAATGGTCTGAAATCCTTACTGCAGTCGCGCTCGTCGCTACCATCGTGGCAATCGATGTTGTTATCGCAGAAGAAGTTCTTGTTGATGCACACACCGTTGTCGCAGGGTCGCTCACCGTTGGGGCACTCTGAAAAGACAGGCGACAGTTAACGAGGGAAAGGGTAATTTTTCAAGAAATATTCAAAAGAAACTGTGAAAAAATATATGAGAAAAGAAAAGAAGTAGACAGTATGCTCGCTTCCCTAGAACCATAAAGACCCCCATAATGCCATATACATTATCCCAAGCAATTGGAAGAAAGAGAAACTCGACTGGACAGTTGGAACAGAATAAAAATGTACATAGACAGGTTCCGATCGATTCTCCACGGTCCAGTGGCAGAATTCCATGAGAAAGTATGGTCGAATAAGCGGCCCATGGTAATTAACCGATCGATAGACTGTCCTAGTCGAGATACCAACAAAGATAAAACCGTCAAACAAACAGCGTGCACACTGCCGGCTGTCATGCGACGTTTTAAGGAGCGCACATGTACACTGATCCCCATAGCGGAACTCTCTATGGTGTCGTGATCGCGTTGACCGTCCGCGTTTACAGATAGTAATTTGTAGAATCGATTGGAGTACCAATGGAACTTTACATTTGCTGTTTCTTCCTTTCTCTTTGCTCTTTTCTTAGGTCAGATCGGGTCTCGCATCCATTATGTGATATCACAGTTTGTTGAAGACTGAAGGAGAGAATTTAATTAATATGTTTGATTGGTAAACCCAAAAGAAAATTACTTTCACGTCAATCTACTTTTCTAGCGATTAATTAATTTCCAATTAATTCTTGTAGATTTATAATTACTGTCAGTTTTAGGATCGAGCAATTCCTGGAACGAACTATCCTCGTAAGATAATTTACGCATTCAGAAATTGAAATTCTCCAGAGTGAAACCGGAAGATGTCTTCCTGCTCTCAGCAGTTTTCACGTCACTTTTCCAAATTTCGGATACTTACTGTATCAAAACCGATAATGAAATTCTCATAATCTCTTCAAAATCTTCTCAACACGGAATACTCGATTCACAGTAAATTTTTCCTTTATTCACGCAGCTATAGAATTGATAATACTGTCAAAATTTAATGGATCTGATCTATTAAAGTGAAACTCTGGAGAAAGAATATTTGGTGCGCGGCAATCTAATAATTTCATAGAAATCAAGTTCGCTGATTCAAAGTCGAACGACGTATCTTAGTGATTTCAACGGATGAGGATATCAGTAGTTTGTTACTCTTATCGATGCTGTCAATTTCGCGATTAATCATGCCAGAATCGATTCTGGTAACTGGTAAACGGGACCAAAGACTAGTTTCCATTGTTACTCCGTGGGATGTGCGTGTATTGGAAGAGTGGTAAGTAGGAAAATTCTACTATGCAGCACGATAACTCCGTGAACTACGTTCTCCCTAGGGAGCCAGAGTGTGTAACGTACTTTCCAAAAGCTACAGGAACGTTTAAACGTTATCAAACAGAAAGATCTAGGCAAAAGGCGATGCCTCATAAATCTAAGGCTATGGTGTACCATATAGTAAGTAAGAGACAGAGACAGAGAGAGAAAGAGAGAGAGAGAGAGAGAGAGAGAGAGATACAGAGAAATAGATAGAAAGGGGCACATACACTGGGATCGATCAAAAGTTTCCTTCTAACTCATTCTACGTTGCCAAGGAACTGAAAATTATAGAGACTTAATCGTAGAAAATTATTAAATTGTAGAAAATTCCGCTGAAACGAAGAATATTTCGCTATTAAACTTTTCCTCGACACCAGTGTGTACAGAAATATGAAAGTCTCATCCGGTTTGGCGACTTGTCGAATCCTAGGATCCTGTGTACGTGCGCTGTGCAAGACTCTTATAATCTAATATAGATCAGAATGGAAGAAAGATATATATATAGATAAATGTGAATATAAATATATATATATATGTATATGTATATACAATCAGAGAGTGGAAGAGGTATGTACATATCAAGGTCAGGCAACCTGTGCTGAAAGAGAAGACCAAAAAATAAAACAACCAGTGTGTGAAAAAGAAAAAGAGAGAGAGAGAGAGAGAGAGTGGCAAGAATGGAAAGAAAGTGAGAGACAGAGAGAAAATTCGAGCAACAGGATAGAGAATTGTTTGCATAAGAGCGTCCAATTGCATTTCCATAGTATCAATTAGAATAGGTCGGTGTATTAGAACGAGATTTAAGGGGGGTGGGGGTGGGGGTGGGTGTAGAGCTGAAACATACAAAGATACCGTAATTGTTAATTACACGAGACTACAGAAGGGCACGTGCTCATACAGTGAGAGAGAGCTAAATTACATGAAATGAAATTTTTCATATTATTCTCACATAGATACATTCAAAAGTTCTAATGAATATTATAAGGGAAAAAGATGGAATAATAACTGTTTCACTTTTAACAGGAGAACCAACGATTTCTGCTTAAAAAAATATCATTCTGACGTTAAAGATTGGAATGGCTTCCTGTGGGATCCATTTAAGGGCCTTTTTCATATAGAATGTGAAATAATATGCAGGGTGAGTTAACGGGGCGATTGTTCATGGAAAAACGAGTCAAAAATGTACGATGCATTTTTTTCGCCCGAGTTTCTGTTTTCAAGAAAAACGACTTGAAAGTCGGTCGCGAGTACGTGTTTTTAGCGTAGCTGACTCCAGTGGTTCTTAACCTGGATACATTTCAATATACCGGAGATAATTTACCACACAGTCTTCTACCGTTACAATCTACTCATTTGATTCTGCAATAATACGTACTTACGATTTTTTATTCGAAACTAATCACTCTTTTTACGTATCCTCAATCAAGCGTATGAATATTATTTAATGAAACAGATACATCTCAAGATTTGGTTGCCAACGGGAAGAATTAATTGCGAAAGGACTAGAAAGTTTAATTACGTTACATCAGCAAAGATCGTATTATGAAAAAAACGGAAAGAGAACCACTGGAGTACCGTAGAGCGCAACGCCTTTCAAGTTCAATTTCCCTCAAAACGAAGTTTCTTACGAGGAACCTCCACTGCATCTTTTCTTCTCATTTTTACCCAAAGAATCGCCCTACATGAAAACCAAAACTCACCACTGCTAACAACCTACATAACCTAACTTTTTATCACAAAACTCAATCGTAAGTCTCTTAGATCCGTCGTTAATTGTTATTTATCTTTGAGTGTGAAAAGCTTCCAGCATTGATATATCTCTATTCAGAGGGCAATTCGTAGATTCCATAGCCCCAATGGACAGTCTCATCCTCGATGACGAGGCCCCCTGGTCGCGGCGTCGCGATTCAAGCTGAGGCGGCAGTCAACGTCCGACTCGAAACACGGTCGATAGGAACGCGGAAACGAGATTAACGGTTCTGCACGGCCAGACAAGAGCGAGCTGGCATTAGTTACAGCTTCTTAATTGCCGCCTTGAAGACCGACGCGCGACCAGGCAAAAGGTGGAGGGCTCTCCCCGCGATTCCCCGTACGCATCGATTTCTATTCGATGGCTTCTTCTCGTTTTTCACGCTCCGTCTTGTTTCCTCGAGCATCCATCAGATAAACCGGCACTCTCACTTCGATTTATTTCCTTGGAATCGTTCCTTGATCTCTTTCTACTTCGTTTATCTATAATTCTCTTCGGATAGTCTCGAGGAAGACACAAGGGAGTTTGTTACAATTCGAGCTTCTTAGGTGTAAGCTGTGTTCTGAAGGAATTGCGTGTATCGTTCGACTTTTGAGAAAATTATAATAATTTTAATTTTAATTTTAGTTTTCACTCTGCGTGTCATTTGATTCCTAAAGTTGAAATACGTAGTTTGTGATATAAGTAAACTGCGAATTTTCACGTTATTTTCATATTTCTAAGAAGGTAGTTAAAAAAGTAGAACCTTGATAGAAAATTGCTTTGACTATTAAGCATTATGGAAAGCACTATGCTATTTTAAATATTTTTTCATAACATTATGTGTACTTCGTTAAATCTTGAACTTTGCTTATAAGACAGCACAGCTTAACCCAAAAATTTCAAATTGCGACATCAATTAAAATAAACTTTAAGCTGGTAAAAGTCCAAAATTTTTTACAGGGAATTGTCCTGCGTACGTGGATATCGAGGTGGGAGACCTCTGCAAATTTGACAGTGTGCAGGACGGGGTATAGCTGAAAACGAAGAAACGATGAGCGTTAGAGAAACGTGTTAAAGAAAAGCTTCCATTTTTTCCTCAGCAATAATTCTTCATGCGAGGCGTCCCGGGAAAATGTCGAGATCCAACCGCGGAATAATTTATCAAGATGCGATTTCGTAGATTTAGCTCCGAAAGGCGGGGAGATTGAAAAGACAAAGAAAGAGACGAGAGAATGAAAATAGAGAAACCGGGTCCAGAGGTCGGTTGATTTGCATTACAGGCTGGACACCGCGATCGATGGGCTCTGACGTGATTGTTTAATTGCAGCTCTCTGCGCAGAGGAATCCTGCCACACGCTGTTTTTTCTGAATTAAAACTCGTTCTCGTTTTTCTGATACCATCGCGCGACGGTGCTTCATTGCCTAAATATAAATTGGCAAAAAACGAGGGAGCGCGGTTGCAAAAAAAAAAGGAGGGGGTGTTTCTCTGCACAAACTATGCTTCTCGCATTATGAAAAATAGGGCGCAGGTGGGTCATGCCAGTGGTTCTCAACATCCAAACAAATAAACTAGACTAAGAAAAATCCCTCTGTGTTCATCATTTAACTCTAAGCAATGAAGACAAAGAATCTTCTTCTCGTTTCGTCTTTATTGTCCAAAACGTAGAAGAACGAATCGATTGATGGATTAATCGAAGTTCTGTTCTTAGTTAAGTTTCTATTTTTATCGTTAAAATGAGAACTATTGGCAGATGAATTTATTCAGGGGATTCCCATAAGTTCTCCCGTATCGACCGTCGATCACGAGATCGATTCTCCATCGATACTGCAGCCTGCAGTGCAAATCGGCCTTGATCGACAGGCAAACAGACAGAGAGAGAAAGAGAGAGAGAGAAAAATAAATAAAGAAAAATGACGACCGTACGGCAGTTGATTTCGTCTGAGCCGTCCTTACAATGCTGTCGACCATCGCAACGTCTCTTACTGTCCAGGCACAATCCGTCGTTGCATCGAAACATTCCAACCGGACATTCGCTTACTATAACGATGCCCAAAAAAACGGTCAGGTGATCTTCCATTAGAGCGTCTCGTGCAATGGCGCGCAATTCATAAGAGAAAAATGACCTTACCGACGGAGTTCATATACCCTCTTTTAATTACCATCTATTGGTAACTATTACCTCTTTCTCTTTTTAGCAAACCACATTTAATTAAAACTTAATTATAAGCAACAAGAGTAATGTTTTGTGGTATTACGTGTAAACATTTTTGAAAGAGGTATAGGACTCCGTCACCACCTATCTCTTCGACGTCCTTTGCGTACACGTTGGTCCGTTGGTTCAGGAATGGAAAAAGTACTCACGTATATCTCCAATAAAATCCCGAGGAGTATACTCGGTTCTCTAACCCTTTCGTTGTACAGAAATACATACAGTACATATAGTTGCATAATTATTACATGTTAATTTTAGATATTTCGAACCTGATTATAGTGTATAGAAGAAAGATAGAGATCTTAAATTCCATTTTCGAACCCTGACCCAATTTTATGACACATACAAGTAGTTTCAAAGACGCTACCTTAGATAAGATAAAGAATTTTAAGTCCAAGATCAATCAAGAAACGTTTCAGAGGTTATGACCCCACATATTCTATAATATGTCAGACGATTGTAAAGAATCGAGTTTCAAGCATGAAATGATATGAATCGAGATTTGATAAACAACGAATGGGTTACAAATTGACCAGCACACGTTTCAGGCAATAAAAACTGGCTCCAATGAGCCAATGAAGTGTCATACATGCTTGGAGATCGTATACCCATTCTCATGCAGAAACATGCATTTAAATGTCCGATTTAAGACTCACAGTCTACGTAATAATTGACCAAAACTTTTACATGCATCCGTGTCGCTGAAAGTACAGCGTAAGGCTGACTTTGATAATGCCAATATATCTTTTGCATCGAGGGAATGCGACGTTAGTTAAAGAACGACCAAAAGATGTTGCCTCCTTTAAAGACGACGAATCAGAGAATAGAGGAAGATTAATGCAGGATAAATGGTTTCAGTTACAAATGCCATGAAATGTGCCATTGAGGTTAGTAAATTTATGTTGTGTTGAACATGGCCCCCGAAAGGTAATTTTCTATTGGACAATCACGCAAAGGAAGAAGACCAGGTGGCCAGGACATTTTTCGTCATGTATTGGTAGCAATGATCCATAGTTACCGCATCCAATCTCGTCAGATCCGTCAGCACAGTGGGTTACATTGTCGCACCTCTCGATTTCAGCTATGCATTCACCACTGGCACATTTCCACTCGGCAGGTGTGCAGACCCCTTGACACAAGTAACAGCTCAACAACAAGCTCTAAAGAAGCTTCAACAATGGGATGGTTGGGGAATTGCAGCGCCATTGACATAATCACTAGGGTGATCACTTCTAGTGACCACTCATAATGGCTCAGTCATGACCAGCTAAGGCGGGCAAAAAGGATCTTGACCAAGGTAAGGGTCACTCGAAATCTTGTACTTCTCATAAAAGAATCAAGGAATAACAAGTGATTCTTGAATTATTTATTACTCTGACGTGACTAACTGTGCACGTATATAGGAAATTCAAAGATGCACAAATATCAGAGTACAATTTCCATAAAATAAGCAGGTTAACTATCAACCACGAAATCATCAGTTTACTTAAATTGAGAAAATAATTTCTACCGATATAGAATCTGTCTTTCTTCAAATTTAAGATCGAGCTGGTTATCAAAGGTACTCTATTCGATGAGAAAGATTATCGGGAGACATTGAAAATGCAAAGACCATTCGAATGACCTAACTGGGTGCAGAGGAAGCTTACCACAGTCATGCTCGTCACTACCATCGAGGCAGTCGAAGATATTGTCGCATTTGCGTCGAAGCAGAATGCATTGTCCGTCTTTGCAACGCATTTCCTTGCTCGGATCGCATTCCCTCGGGCGCTCAGTTGTCTCGCCTGGCCATACATGGCCTGAACGTACATACACAAACAAGCACATTGCCAGCTACTCGAACACAAGCCTTCTGCTATGTACAAACGTAAAAAAGTATCTCCATGTCGAGGAAAACGATGCTAGAGCGGTCAAGATCACTTCTCACCAAAGCTTTGTACACATTAGCTTAATCTGGATAGAGTTGGGAACAATTGTCCCGTATAATAAAGGGGATCAAATGGAACTTATATTTATTTTTATATTTATATTTGTCAGAGGATAAGAAATTATAATCTTCCAGTTTTTCCTAGCCAAATTTTGCCAAAGTATTCTATGTATGTATATGGACAAGTAACTTTGAAGATTTATTCAGAAGTTATTGAAAAGATAAAACAAATGGCAATAGTAGTGAGCCAAAAATAGGTTCACAGTCAATGTAATTTGAGACTTTTATCGTTGCTGTTGATAAAAAGACCTATGGCGATTCAAAATTAAGTGTGTTAATCTTTCTTCTTAAGGAAAGTATATTTTTGTTAGAACTTGTTAACAAAGCTTCAAACGACTTATATTTACACGAAATTCTCCCCTTTCCATATAAAAATCCTATATAGGTTTTTCTCCAATTTATATTCGTACAACGACCAGACAAAGTTCGTCGAGAGAAATTGGAATATTCAATATAATTTTACGTTCTTGTAAGTCGCGATAGCTAATTATTTTTAATTATTTTTTACAGTTCCAGTCTCTTGCTATACGGGATACTGATCTTTGAGACAAGATACGGTTGAAGAGCTAGAGAGAAATAAACCTGGAAATAAAGGCGGCTTCTTAGCCAGTTTCACTCTTGCTTATATCAAGCTAATGAATTAATTAGCGGTGAGACCACGGCTGACCAGCATCGTCATCCTCGTTGTCAAGTGCTAAGCAAACGAGAAATACGCGTCTACCCAGCCAGATTTTTATCTACATTAAGAGGAAGGCCCCCACAGTGTATTCGTAAACACGTTTCTTTGAGGTGTAGTCAGACAGAGGATGGAGGAAGAGGAGTCGAATATAATCGAATGCAGATGGTATTCAAGCGAAAATGTATCGTAACTTTCACTGTTGCGCCTGGTTGGAAGGAACGATCCGCAGATTACTATAATTTTTGTTGAAATTCTCAGGCATAGAATATTTATCCTACAATTTCGGACAATCTTCGTTTTACAGATTAAAAGATCAACGGAAATTAGGTGTTTTGCAAATGGGATATTGGAAAGAGATTTTACATTTCGTATTCTAAAGTTTCTATAGTATACACGCATATATATTCCTGCGTGTTTGCGCTACAATAAAGAAATTACGAAGCCTGGAACTTCTTTTAACAGTTTCTCAAACTTCTTCAAACCGTGTCAAACTTTATCAAACTTATACGGATTCAAACGGATGCTCAAATTTCTCAAAATTTATCCAAGCGAAGCGGAATGTTCCTCCCAACAACGACAAAAACTTAAATTGTCCAAATGTCGTTGCTCAAAATTCCCAAGTCAATGTTGCAAACGCGTTCAATCTCTATACTTCATTCTGTCGATATCTTTTAGGTATCTTTTCTTGCATATTTCCGATGATGTAACAAGATTAATTCACGTTCGTTTATCGCGCTATTGAGCAAGGAATTTCGTGCAAAGAGAATGAAAAAAAAGATGAAGAGGGTGAAAACAGCGTACTGATAGGTGGAGTGGCGTGTGTAATGGTTTCGTTAGCGCAATCTTCGTCGCTCTGATCCGGACAATCCGGGCGGCCGTCGCACCTGTAGACACCCTCGATGCACTTGTTCCCGGTGACGCATTTGAACTGGGTGGGTGTGCATTCCCGTTCTGTTTGTGTGGTCGTTTGTGTCGCAGCAGGAATACACGGGAGCAGAGAACACACATTTATATATACAGATACGTTGACAATGCTGCTGAACAGGGGATGGTTTTTTGTTCAGGGGGACTCGATCGTCCGTCCATTGAAGAAGAATATTTTTGCCTTTAACACTGGATCTCGTCTGTTCCATCTTTGGAAAATGATCGAGATTGGAATTTTCTAAAAACCACAGTTTCATGAAAGTTAAGAAATCATTATATATTAGGATGTTGATTTATATTTCTTCTTCGACGTCTACGTTATTCGGTCGATAACTCAAAATACTTGAAATTTAAATGTTTCAAAAATTATAATTTGATTATAAAAATAGATTTCCGCTTAGAAAGTTATACAGGTTTCTTTATAGTTTATTATATTGGGCTGTTATTTTATACCTCTTCTTCAATGTCTAGTTGCCTTGTCCCCCTGATAGAGGATAAACGTTGCGCGTTGAAGAGGGGAGATCACCTGTAGGGTTTCGATTCTGTTATGACATCACGAAAAGCTCGAAGCTCGTCCACGAACAACGAAAGCGTTCGACGAACAACGATACAAAAGCTATTGCTTTGAACAATACGGGAGAGGGACGATCGACCCTCTAGCGTTTCAAATTGGATTAAGGAAATTCCTCTAAACTTTCTGGGGACTCGGGACGCGTGAATCTATGTACAATTAATGGTCTAGAGAGGTGAGGGTTAAAACTTTGAAACTACCAATGTACAAATGTAGGCACGGCGGGTAACAAAAGCTTTGACGTTTTTCCTTTCACATTCTTTTCCTTTCTTAACAATTTCGGTTGACCAGCAACTGATTTTTCATCCGAAGATAGCCACATTAAAGTACTGAATTCTATTTACTATATTGCTATACTCTCATTGTTTTATTCACTATGCTGCATTCATTTTTATTTCAGTCATTTCAAGCCACAGTACCAATAGACTCACTTCGATAATGGCAATATAATAAACGAAATTTTCACAATAAAATAATAAGTTAAACGTGCGCGTGTTAGAAATAATTGGAATTGAAATTGCTCAGTTTATGTCAATAATATTGCAAAAATATTCTTTGCTACCAAACTCTTTCAAGTAATACGAATCAAAGGAACATCAAAGCTTCCTCCACCCAGCACATGACACGCTTCGTAAGTATCGTCAAGGATTGAGATTACTTTGCAAGCAGAAGCGGAGACCACCAACACCAGAAACTCCACGTCCACTTTCTCCGGCTCAAACAATTAACTAAATATCTATTTCTTTCTGAAAACAGTAATTTATAAAAAGAAAAGAAAAAGGAAACAAAGGAAGAAATGGCACTTCTATGGAGTCTCCAATATTGAATGTTCCCAGATGATAGGTAAGTGTTTATATACCGCAGTGAAGCTCGTCTTCTGCCCGGGGGCAGTTGTCGAATCCATCGCAAACAGCGCTCTTCGATATGCAAGAGCCGTCGTTGCAGGTGAAGTCCATAGAAGGGCACGGGGCCAAATCTACAGGGCGCCACCGGCAAAAACAGACAGCCTGGTTTCGTCAAACCCGTCGCCTCGAGCTCCCTCCTCAGGATTATTGCTCCTCAAAGTCGTGGAAAAGCTCGAGTCGAGGTGGCCATGTTACATTGGTTATATATTAAATATAAATATATGTACAAGCTATGAGATCCACGTGGACAACACACGTGTGGAGACATTTAAAGCGGGATCAACTGGGCTTGATACACTGAAAGCATCTGTTATGGTGAATGGTATTTATATATGGGCAGCTGTCAGCCTGCGATATTGCCTCGTGGCTGCCAAGTTAATCCTGCATTGCCATTGTTTCGTCTGATTTTTGAATAACAATTGATATAATACCTTTGTACAGGTTTTGTGACTTTTCTGTTTTCAAAGGAATATCAGTCTTCCATATTTGGAACTTTCTATCTGGCACGTTGTTGCATCGAGGTTCCTCAACGTTAGAAACATGTTACCGTTTGTAATAAAAAGTGAACAATTCTTTGCAATCCGATTCTGCAAAAATGTATAAAATTCCACCGCTATGAATCAGTAAAATTTCTATGAAAAATTATCTCGACTAAAATCTGCTAGTCCTAGAGTTAAATCCTGCTGCAATCTAAATTTTTTCATAGACATCTTTTTTCATAATTCTCCGGCCAAGAAAAAGTTATTCCATCAGTTCATCATAGCGCAGCAGGATGAACAATACAGCCACAGTACATGATGTTTATTGGCACAGTATCTGCAGCCTGACAGAGCACACGACTCCTCGACCGCGGGGTATCTTTTTACAGAGGATTCCTTCGAAGCTGGCTAACACTTAAAGCAATCTGAACGAAGCCTCTCGAAGGCGATTAGGATATATTCCATGGGTTCTATGTACAGTGTATGCGTCTGGACGTGTAATTTGTCTCTCGTGTCTGCGTAACATTAACTGAGAACATCGACGACCAATAGAAGAATCGGGAACAACGTTGTTTGGACTCCAAACAGATTAAACACTTTGGTTTACTCGTTGAACCTCAGAGCAAATAAACTGACTGCGAATTGCAGTGTGCAGTCCGCAAGACCGATGAAAGATGTTTGTTATATCCAGAGATGTAAGCTGTCTCGACTTCCTTTGCATTCACCGTTTGCTTTATCCCTATCTTATTGACCTTATTTGTACAGCTGTGGCCTACTCAGAGACCTACTTTTTCAAATAACCATAATACGGTGGTAATTCGTTTAGATTCCATGAAGTTATGGGGCGCTAGCTGTGATTCTTACGAAACAATCCCTTCTTTATTAATAAGGAAGCAGTGGCCTTTACTACAGCAACAAAAGTCTATCAGTAAGAAAAGTTTCAACTAAATTTATGTCTTACGAGTATCGAATTTAAGAGAATCACTGGGGTTTGAGCGAGATATGTAACTACCACTTTGTGGCCTACCTTAAGATCTATCTTTTCAGGTAATCGAGAATGCAAAGGAAGAGTCACGGTGACTTAGCCTGTGCAAGGAACAGAATTCCTCAGAGGACATTCAATACAAAGGCCTTTGTACAGCAGGGATGGACGCCACAAATTAAGTTCCAACACGAACATACAAATATCTTCTTCGTCAGAATTTCTGGGCCAGATTTCCAAGCCACCACTTTGTACAGCGATAGATCCCACCAATTCAGAGCCCCACTTTTCAGACCTTCGTTGCTGGCAAGGTTTCACTGAAGAACATTCGAAGATGCCAAGAAGTGAAAGAACAGAACGGAAGAAGGATAGATGGACTGGTTTCTACCTTCCATCCCACAGTCAGCTTCGTCTAATCCATCCTCACAATCCTTTACGCTATTGCAGACGAAGATATTGTCGATGCAGGTCCCGTCGCAGGCAAATTTCCACATAGGACATGCGGAATTTTCTTCGGTCTCGTGCACTCCATTCTCATAATCTCCATTGGTATTGCCGTTACAGTCAAACTCGTCGCCATAATCTGGACAGTCTGAGTATCCATCACACCATTTGTCTGCCGCGATACACGTGCCATCGCTGCAAACGAACTGATCCGGATCGCAGTTCGCGGTCGTGCTAGTCTCTTTGGAGATGAAGTCGGAATTCGTAGTGCTCTGTCTTTCCGTGGTATCCTCTTCGCAATCGTCCTCCACGTCCTGGTCAGCTCTGAGCTTTTTGCCCGTCTTTTCATCCTTCTTGCACTTTTTCCTAGCCGAGGAAGAGGAGCTCTTAGTGGCTGGCAAACTCGTAGAAACCGTAACGTCGTCTATTCTGGAGTATGTTTTACTGTGTTGATCTTGCCCTTCCTCTTGGTCAACGATTTCCTTCGACTCCTTGCTGATGTTGTTCCTGCTCAGTTCTGTCACGGTCTCAACCAACGTCAGTGATTCTGTGGCGTCCGAATATTTAGAATCAATTGGTTTTATAGTTAAACTATGGTTGAACACCTCTGAGAATTCCGAGAAGTCCTGAAAAGAATCCGAAGAATTACTGTCATCTTCAGGCTTGGAAAGTGTGGTATCCTCGATTAGTCCGGAATCGATCTTATTCTCGCTTGTCAGAGACTTCTCGATACCTGCTTGTCGCAACTTCTCCTCCAACTCGTACACTCTCTGTCTATAGAAATCCACACACTTCGAGGTACAATTGTATATCTTCGCTTCCAAGGTTTGGTCGATAGAATTGGGAAGAATTTTATCAGCTAACCTGTCCTTACTAAGTAGATCTATCAGGATCTTGGAATTGTTCAAATTAGATTCGAATAACAGTGTCTCCACGTTTGCGGATACATTATAACTGTAATCCTCGTCTGCAATCGTAGAGGCTGTCGACGATACCGACGATGATCCCTTCTCTTCCAAGTTCCCGTCATAATACGTCGTCTCTTCGCTATCTTTTCTGCTATCTGATGTCTCCGTAGAATCCTGATTAGATCCGTCGGCAATTAAAATTTCTTCCGAACTTAGGACAGTCGATGTCCTGTACTTTTCCGTAATCCAGGAAGAATTTTCTGAATCCGGCACTGTGGTCTCTTCCACGAATGTCGTCTTCGGGCTCCAATCCAGCTTTTCCTCCAACGAATATTTAGTCCCAGATATATCGGAAGTATTTCTTTCCCCCGAGTCCAATCTCATCGCGTCTTCTTCCCCGGTGAAGTTCAACTTCTTGTCTAAATCTTCTTCAGAGTACCAATTCCAATTTGTAGTTTCTGAAAAGTCAGTGGAGTTGATCTGTTCTGTACTCGTCGACGTGGTTGCCACGGCTTCTTCCAGACTCCCATCTTCGGAAATAAATAATTTTTCACTCGATTCTGTAAGAATAAGAGATTCGTCCTTCACCGAAACAAACACACTATCCGTTGTCCCGTTCACCTCGCCTTCCAACGTTACTTCATCTTCTTCCTTCGTCGAAAGATTAATCTCCGGCCCAATCGAAAAATCTTCCAATTCTGATACCGTAGTTTCCTCCACGTTTTTCAAAGTACTTTCTTCTTCCATCTCTTCTCGAATCTTATTAGAAAGTATTTCATTTTTTATTGAACTTGGATCATCGGTGACGGTCGAGCTAACAGTCTCCGGTGTTGTCGAGTCTGTTGGGTATTTGGTGCCAGCAAATACGGACATGTGTCTGAATCTACCCTTCTGCCCTTTCTTCCTACCCTTCCTAGACTTCTTCTTCTTCGCACGCACCTTTCCATCGTTGACCACAGTCGTGGAATTTGTGGAATCCGTCAGAACTGACACTTCGCTAGACGTTGCGTTCTCAACACCAGACTTTCGGTGGTTCTTCTTCCTGTTCTTTTTCGGCTTCTTCGCCTCATTATCAGTAGGATATCTCTCGTAGTACAAGGAACGTATCATCATTTTGGCAGACCTCGAGCTGTTCCTATCGGGCGTGTCAATTATTTTGAAACCTATTCGTGGCAAGGGATTCAAGTTCCTCGACTTGGACCTCCAAATGTTCCCTGGATTCGTTTTTTTCTTGACTATTTTCATCGAGCACGGATCGCTTATCTCGATGGCTATTCTTGGTAAGGAATTCGAATGCCTTGGCACGGACCTCCAAATATTCTGTGGACTCGAATTTTTATCAGCTAGTTCATTCGAGGATGGATCGATGGTAGAGTCGTTCTTCGGGTGTTTCTTTGGATTTGTCAAAGTCTGCTGCTTCAGGTCACCAACGTGATTCCAGTTCAGCATTCTCACTGTTTCCAGATACTTGCGGAACGTATGCTCATCGTTGTATAAATTCCTCCACTTGGCCTTTTCTGTGACGACGATCATAGTGACGGAACATGAAGGATTTGCCTTTCCGGAGAAAGAGGCGAACGAGAGAGGAGAATCGAGGCGGAGAAAATCCTAAGCTTCCACCTCGATCGAGACATCAACGAGAGAAAGAGGAAGAAGAAAAAGACTGGACCAATACAGCGGGCTAAATAGTTCACTTTGCTCGTTAAGGAGCAAACGATTGACTCGTGAATTTTTCTCGAAAATCGCCCTCGAGGTGAGACGAAAGAAAAATATTTCGTCAACGACCAGAGCGTAACAGATGTGGATAACAGATGTCATAAATTTCACAGGGTCGTTTCACAGAAATAGTCGAATTGCATGGACGATTAATAAAACCGCGATGAGGATTAAACAGAGGGGATACCACGAAATTAGGATGGTGTGGTTTCAATTTTAAATATCTCTAGCTATGCCAGAGCAACAGGTGTCTGTATTATTCAGAAAGTCCATTTTCACGTTTCAAAGCCGACTTGGGGACTCTATTCCACGCGTGTCTCCCTCAAGGAACAGCTGTACGATTAAATTTATGTATTACAAAAAATTAAGTCCGCTCGAAGTAGCACGATACTACTTGGCCATGTAAAAGTGAGGATTACTACTGAAGAGATAGGGACTTTCTCATCTTTCTCTTTTTATTTTTAATTTTTTTTTCTTTGGTGTTTTTAAAAAAATCTGAGACAAGCATCTACGAGATATTCCTAATTCGCCAATTGTACGTCTACCCTCTGCAATTTCTAATAATTGAGATACACAGAGATTAGATTAACACTAGAACTAGCACACCAGTCAAATTGACCGGTTTTACAATTTTATTTTAAAATTCCTAATTCATGTTATTAGTCTTAAAAGAATAATATAACGAATTTTATTTTGTATTTTATGTATTCAAACTGAAAATAATTTTGTATCAAGGCTACTTATATCAATAGCAATCAAAATGACTGATGCTTGTCAAAGTGTAAAAGAGTCCCAATCTCTCGTTTAGGTATCACGGTCCCAGATGGATTAATAATACCAAAAATGCACTACATAACATGGAATTGCTTCTGTAAGGAAGTAATACATCAATAAATATACAAATATTCCATTATTACTTATTTTTTAAAGACCCTGTCATTTTGACTGGTTTCGGTAGAAATAGCTGCATGTTAACTATCGGTAGTTCTAGTGTTAAGGAAAAGAAATATGGTAGAAGCGATCTTAGCCGAAACATTGTGGTCCTGTAGAACAATTAGAGTCAGCGTTAGGAACACGTTGTTTTCATTGGATCGATCAGTCTCTTCTTCCTCTTCTCTCTCAAGTTTCAGCCTCGTCGAACCGATAAAGCCACTAAACCTGATCCTCATAACGCGTTAAATGCTCTTTTGCACAGATCTCTGCTGAAATTACGTAACTGATCCACTGAAACTGTACGATCCGATCGAATGGTTGTTCCAATATCGTTAAAAACAATTGCTCATCATTCTACAGAAATTCAATCAACGATCATCAGTGATCGATAACGAAACATCAAGGTCTAATTGCAGCTCGAGATCCCAGATGTTGAATAGGACAAAGAGCTACCAGGAGACAGACACGACGCTTAAAAATCCAGAGCGAAGTATATCGTTGTATATATGTGTGCGTGTGTGCGCGCGTTCGTCTGTGTATATGTGAGCGTGTATGTGTGTGTGTGTGTGTGTGTGTAGACACGAGTGTAGGGACACGAGTAGGTAGTGTGAATGGCATAATTACCGCAGTCCCTTTCGTCAGAGCCATCAGAGCACTCCTCCACCCCGTTGCACTGCAACTCGTAACCGATGCACCGTCCGTCCGTGCAGCGAAACTGGGCCTCTCCGCAACCTGCTCCACACACCACACTCATGCACATTTAACCCTTTAACCACGCGCAACTGGTCAATAATATCGGGAATGAACGGTGGAGAAGAATTTAGAGAAGAAGAGACTTCTCATAGTCCTTTCTTTACATTCTGATCCTTTGACGTACTTTTGCTCTCGACGGTTCTTTGATGTTGAAGATAGAGAGGTATTGGTGTACAGGTGAATCATGATGGAGGGATCGTTTGACATTTCGCGTCTAGGAGACGTAAAAACTGGCAAATCTACGCGTTGACGTCGATCGGAATAATTATTTTTCGAAAGATTCGTTAGCAGACTCTTTTGACCCACTTCTGCTCTTGATCGTACCTTGGCGTTCAAGATGGTGAGCAACAATGTTCGGTGAAATATAACAGAGGGGTGATTACGGTAGTCCGAGTCTATTAAAGATGGGACACTGAGAGAATTAGGGGTTGATTGTTGGTTGGAATAACCGCTCTTGGCAGTGCAGTTGTGCATGAATTCTACAAGGGACGACAGACGCTTTGATAGACTCTTCCGGACTTCACTCTTTCCTTCATGTTCAAGCTCACGACAATATCTTGTGAGTGAAGGAATGAATCGTTAGATCTAGTGCTGTGGGTACATTAAGAGGTGAGAAAATAAGAAATTTAATAATCAAATATGGTTCTCGAATATTGTCCACGTCTCACCTGTGTCTAACTCCACGAAGGAACGAAGGACTTAACTTTAATTAATAATTCTTCTTCATAATAAAAATCTACTTAACACGAAGAAACGAGTGATCAGACATTGCAGTCCGAATTCCATTTCTCCTGAAGCATAACTCTGTGAGTAAGGATGTCTATTCCCACGGTGATTTGGAGGGAGAAATATTCGAGTGAATGGCGCAGTTAAAGGGTTAAAAGCGCAGCCAAGCAGGCTTCTCATCAGCCCCTGCTTCACAAATAAAACACGCGGCTTCGGCTTACGATTCAAGCGTCCCCTTTGATGTGTTCCCTTTCCATCCAGTGAAATCAGCCGTGTGCCGTCGATACCGAGCCCTCAATGAAACCGCCACAGAGCGTGGAGAGCATTTTAGATCCTCTTGCCGTGATTACCAAGCGGCGGATGATCAATGACTTCGTGATTCATGATCGACGAGACTCGAAGTTTTACGAGATTTCGAATCACTTCGAATTTCAAGGAGTTGATGATTTTCGGTATGAAACATGTTCTACATTTGGACTCGTTCTTTCAATGCTTCCTACTGATTCTGCAGGACAATTTTTGTTATAGAGAAATTAATATACGGCGTTTTATCAATTCTTCGGAAGAGGTTTATCAAATTTCGATGATCAGCAGATTATTAAATTGCGAAGTGATTCGAGCTCGTGACAAATAAGGGGAGAGATGAGATTGATCGAGGATGATTTTCGAGCGTGAAAATCTGTCCATGCGTGCCATGGTGGAAAATTGCAAACTTGGGAATAGGAAAGAAGCCACTTCCGGTGTGAGGTTGACCAGCAGGGAAAAATCGAACATCGTCCAAAAAAGGAATAGATATACTCCACCGAGATGATTCGTGTCTTGGATCCAATTTTTCAGCGCTAAATAGTATCTTCCAGCTAACTTAAAAAGATCATATTGCCCTAGTCAATTTTTGAGTGAAAGAACAAACGAATCCGTGGAAGACTGATGATTCTTGGGTGACCTTGAAGGTGAAACCCATTTAAGTAAGGCTCATTTTATCGTGGAGGATTCTAACAAAATACTAATGCAAACTATAACATAATTTCTTTCTAGGTAAATTTTCCTATAACAATACGATACTAGAATTTTTCGATAAAAGAAAAAGAAAGGAGACTTTGTTTCACCTTATCTGTGCAATTAGATTGGAAAGCGTCTCCGCCACAATACAACGAGCTACGCGAGTCAAACCAGATGAATTAGCAGGACATCAGAATCGCTGTGTCGAGCTTGCTTGTTGCTTTTGCAATAAGCTAACAAGTGGCTTTCAAACACCTGGCCTTTCAAAGCAAGCGTTCACACCAGACTGTGTCGGTCAGAGGATTCCATCAGATCATTGGAATCCATGTTTCTCAAAGATTCCTATCGTATCTCAGGAATGATTAAAACAGTTTGTCTTTTTTCTTCTTTCGTTAAGAGATGAGAATAGGTTGACTCACCACACTGGCTCTCGTCCTCTCCATTACGACAGTCTATGTTCTGATTGCACCTTTTGTCGATACTGATGCAGGTTCCATCCAGACACCTGAATTGATCTCCGCTGCATGTGGTCACTTGGAACGAGAAATGGAAAATTCAGATTATTTCACTGTGTCACGCTGAAACTGAAGTTGTATCTCCGGCGAATGGCGTTTTGTGGAATTAACGAAAAATAAGATAAAACTGAACCGTGGAAGCTTGAATTATATTTTACGATAATTTGCCTCGAATTTTTGATAAAATAAATAAATATGACGAACGTCCATGGTTCAGTGAAAATAAAATACAAAGGAACATAATGGTACCGGTGCAATTGATTTCATCAGATAAATCTCGACAGTCGGATCTTCCGTCGCATCTCGAGGTCTGGCTCACGCAATTTCCGTCTAAGCACTCGAACTCGTCTGATCGACATCGAGCTGTGAGTCGGAAAACAGAAAATAAGAATAAACAAAAGTTTCATAATGGTAAAAGAAATGTTTAACTTGAAAGGAACAACGACGCGTAGGGATTTTAACCAAAAAACGAATGTTAAAAATGAAATCACAATAACTAGGTTAGGTCACACGTTCCTAAAAGAATTGTAATATAACTCTAAAAGAAGTTACATAGACGTTATAAATTGCTGTCAAATTAGAATCTATGTTGGGATATCTTTTTGAAAAATTACAATACAATTTTTTAAACGTGATATAAATCTTATAAATCATTCGCAATAATATTCTATATACTATAAAGTCTTTCCCGCGCAAAAAAGATAGGAGAGGTTATTTTTATCGATTTTTAGGTTAGAACTTCTAGAGAAATAAAACTTTCCCAAGATCTAGCCATCTTTAATTACACGATCCTTCCCAAACACACGCACCGTAACAAATATGTAAAGATTCAGCGATTAAGCGTGTAAAAGTGGAGGCTGGGTGACCTAACCTAGCGGCAAACAACTTGGAACGGTTCGAAACTGATTCTAAAGGGGATTGATCGGTCAGTGGAGATGAAACGGAGCCAGGAAGGTCCATTTATCGGGTCGACGCTTGTTCACAGCGGATAATTAGGCAGTGGAACGATGATAATGAATCGGATTATTCCGTTGCGCCTCGTCTCAACGCGAAGAAAGGAGGGATATAAGATTCTGAAGGCAGGAGAACTAACGATTACGACTGCTCTGTTCATAGCCGTGCAATTAATTACTCGAGAAACAAGCGTCCATTATTGAGGCCAGTAATATGCTTCGGCTCGGACGATTACTCGGCCGAACAACCACGCGACGAGCCGTTTCACCTGAAATCGAACCTTGCGCCGAGTTCGCACTTAGCGCTTCTTTCTCGCTCGTTCCTCGCGCTTATCTCAACGTACCGGGTGTCCCGTTCAACCGTACACCTTTCAACAAATCTTTTTCTATTCTTTAATCAGGAAATGTTAGTGAATCGCGAGAATTTACAAGTTTCTTTTAGAGAAGTTTAAAGAAAGCTGACTTTATTTACTAGACTTTGTAATTTTAGTCAAATCTGTCATAATTTATCTTGATTGTATGCCACAGTTATTGACACACCTTGTATTTAACTTTTCCAATTTTCTTCTTTTACTTTGGATAGAGGTTTTTCTTTAAAAATTGTGTTCGAAGTATTCGGGATTTGAATTTCGCGCTTTCGTTCAAACGGCCACGTGACCCCACGTGGTAGAAGGGGTAACCGTGTAACGATGTTATACCATATTTCTTTCTTCCTCGTTTTTGGCAAGTATACTTAATTTTGCCAGTCTTAAAAGTGATTTATTTGCCACAGGCGTATTCAGGTCTTTACAGGGCACCCGGTATACATCCCTTTGGAGAAATTTATTTATTCAGACGTAGAAAATGTTTTGAATGTTGTCCCTCGCTAATTAATACCTTTTACATTGTTTATTTTAGACCCATCATGCTTTAAAATTCGCTATTGCCTGTCGTGTCGTCTGATACACATCGGAATCCCATTTATTTAAAACTTCGTAAAAAATTAAATTAGAAATAAATTTATTTGGATTCCTCTGTTCTAGCGTAAAAGGCAAGCGAATTTTGAAACATAGGTTAGATTGTACATTTGTCAGTCACTTGTGAAACCAGTCATTTCATAAAGTATGCGCCTCTTTCATTCATATGCTTTCACGGACGATTAGTGAGCTTCCTCCCCGTCTCCAGACATTCCGCTTTACTTCGTTCAACTGATTAGTGCTTAGTTTTCGTACTTATGTGCTGACAATTTTCCTCATCCCTCCCATTTCCACAATCCTGGTATCCGTCACAGCGTTTCGATTTATCCACGCAATAGCCTGGGGTGCATTCGAATTTGTTCTCTCCGCAAGCTGCAAGAATCGTACATGTTCCATTTCTCTGTTCCTATATTTTTGCTTTCGCATGTTCTTCTTCGAGTTGACAGACGTTGACAACACGAGTTGAGAAAAAGCTCCACGAAGGCACAGAGAGCGAGTTTCACGAAGACAAATAGACAGAGACACAGCGAAGAACACATATAACGAAGACTTTCGATACGTGATAAGCTTGAAGTTTGAGGTTAGGAGGATTTGCAGATGATTATTGCGCGAACCTGGCGCCACACATAGGCGACCAAGTGCATTTTGAAAACATTCCCAAGTGGGAAAACAGAGTTTCGTATAATATCATAGAGTTAACAAATAAATGAATATGCCACGTTTTATGATAGCGACGATAGAAAAAAAAATATTTCAAATACATGTAGCGCACTACTGAACACACATTGGCCCATGAAACTGAGACAAACTATATTTCTATAACATGTATCGCATAATTTCCCAAAAAAGGTTGCAAATTCATTGCCTTATGACTAGGCCAGGAATCTTTACGTATTCGTAGAAAATTTAAACGAGGAAAAATCTACAATAAATTATACACGATCATGAATTTTAAAATTCGATTTTCTCAAAAACCTCCGACGCAATTTCGTTACTCTTCATTCTCGCCTCACTTCGAAAACTCAAATCGTCCTAGTTTCACGAGACGTTGCACAAATATTTTTCAAAATCTTCATCCAACTGTGACCGGCCAGAAAGCTATTCAAGCCCTCGAATAAGATGAAAAATTCTTACAAAGCCGTACTATAGAAGTGTTGACGACGCTACTTAGAAGTAATAGGGTTTCAATTCCGTGAAAAAAGGCGCCATATAGATGCCGAAGGTGGATGAAGGAAAGCAGTGGTAGAATTAATTAGTAACCAGACAGATGTAGAGAAGGATAGCCTACTGACTAGCGTGGTGTGGCCATTAATTAACACGCACCTGAGGAAATTTCGCGGAAGAGATTATAAATGAAGAAGGAGTTACGGGCCACGCGGCGGCTGTCTAATTTACGGCGGCAATTAGCTAACGATCGAGGATGAACGGCACTTCGAACGGAGTGCACTCGAAAGAATGGAAACGGAAGGCAGCCAACCTCCAGGAATTTCCATCGAGCTTCCCCTGGATCTTACTCCAACGATCCTCGACGTGAAAAATAAGCCATCTCCTGTATTCTTAAGATCCACATACTGGGTGTCCATTTTCAACTCCACTTACGGAATTTTGCATTGTGCAGATACTTGGAGAAATATTACGTATAATTAGACGGTAGATTTTCATCTGCTTGTAGGAAAGTCGAAATTGCACAATTGCACAGAATACGTGTAATTAAATAAAAAAAAATTCGTGAGCAGTGGTACCTTCAGCACAGACCTGAGACTGAAGATCTCGGGCCGTGTTGCCACTATTAATTGTCTGCTTTGCATATTCATGTATAGTTAGTTTTGGCAGTGCAATATGCCGAATATGTAAAAATTCAATGAAGGTTTACAAGGAGGTCGACATTTCGCTCTTTAGAATGTTGCTACGCATACATTTTTATAATGCGCTATGAGATTTAGTATATAACCGGTGTTGCTTCGTTTTTTAATCTAAAGCAATTCCTGCGTAGAGATTAGCAAACGAAAATATATACCTGTGAGTTATCACGGGCGATAAGATCGAGACAGAGAGAAAAATGGGTTAGTGGCAAAGCGGAGCAACAAAACGTTCCATTGCGCATAAATATCGTCGTTCTAGAAATTAGAATGCTGTCGCGGTCGATCCATTGTTGGAGGACTGTTTCAAATAGTCCCTTTATGTACGTTCCAGATCGAATCTATGAGAAGTTTCATCTAACATTTAGATCGTCGTTGGTAATTAATAGAGCGCGGGTATTTATGTAAATTCGTATTTTTATGAATATCACTGACAAGAGAGAATCCAATCCGTTTACTTTGCATACTAAATATCATACAAACAAATATTATACTTTGCACGCATGCTACACTCAAATATCATAATGTCAAAAAAATACTGCACTTCCTGTAGATTTTGATGTGTTAAAATTTGCCATAAACAGGTAGAACACCGCAGTCAAATAATGAACACTTTACCGACTGATAGCCGATTAATCGGTTTTTTGTCGTCGACGCTTACCGACGGATAACCTATTCATCGGCTTTTTGTCGCCGATGCTTACCGACCGAAAGCCTATTAATTGGCCTTTTGTCGGCGACAATCTTTCTCATTATTCGAGCAGGAATTCGTTATTTAGTACTAAAGTACATTGCTCAGTCGCGTCAATTGCGTTGCTTTGTAAGCTGCCGCAGTTTTATACAAATATGAAAAACTTACAGTTCGCGATAAACGAAAAGAATGGTATCGTAGAGACTAAACCAAAACAGAGCCGGCGCCAGGGAGAATCAGCGCCTGAGCTGCCGGTCGGACGTGCGTATGCTGTTGAATCGCTAGCGGTCGGTAAAGTGTTAAACATCGCGAGAGATAAAACAAATGGCAGGTTATAAGCGATACGTAAGATACATTCTAATTACAACGGCAGCGCCATATACCGAGTGTTCCGAAAATAGTCGGCGAACAATAAGTGACGAAAACTATTGTTCCTTGCCGAATAACGTGGAATAATTAATAGACACAAAGGGGAGCTATTTCTTTTGACCATTTTTCCTTTTTACTCGGTTTTTTTCAACGAATTTGTTCCCGAGCTGGCGTATTGTTGCTGGCCGACATGCGAAACACAGGCTCTCACGTGCGCAATAATTACACAGAAGCTCGACGTTACGAACGTGTCCCCGTGTTTCCATTAAACGGCGACGTTTACACGTTTTTACCTCAACGTGGACTCCTTTGCACGCGAAAAATGGCGGCACGCGATCACTGGGGAACGCATTAACCGGCTTGGATCTGAATTAATCCGCCGGATCGGACGACCAGCTGCCTGTTTTTCTGTCATTATCTCTTAAATAATAGCCGCCCGTTGATTGTTCAACTTTTTATTACGATATATCCCACGTAACCGTTGATATACCGCGTTTCATGCTCGTGAAAATCGAATTTCCTAGCTATATATACAGCACGACATAATTTAACTCAAGAATCGAGTAGTTCGTTGCTTATTTCAGTTCTGTTCACAACTAACGTCTTATTATCCAATTTTTCACCATTTCCTTTCTCTTATTGAAGAGACACCCGGTATGTGATATGATGCAAATTTCAGAATCGAATATCTTATCAAGTTCCTATTGTTCTTTTTTCTTCTTAAGTAAATAACTGGACTGCGGATGTTTATGGAAATTCATATTTCTATCAACATGATAGAAAAAACGAAATCTAAATAATTATTCGTTTCATCGAATAAGAAATGTATTTAATTGTATTAAATGTTTAGGAATATTTAATAAAGGAGGCTGCATTCATATGAATCTATATACAGGTGGTTGATAACTGGTGGTAGAAGCGGAAAGGGGGTGATTCTACGCGAAGAAAGAAGTCGAAAATATAGAATAACAATTTTTCGTTCGAGGCTTTGTTTTCGAGGAAATCGACTTTGAATTTTCGCTCGGTACGCGTGCACTATATCGCGTCTCGTTATAATGGATCTCACTGTAGATTTTTAAAAAAATTAGAAAAAAAATTAAAAAGAATTTTTATTCTATATTTTCGACTTCTTTTTTCGCGTAGAATCACCTCCTTTCCACTTGTGCCACTAATTACCAACCACCCTGTATAAATTACGTGGATTCTGTGTATTTATATAGTTTCTAATTTTTGTATAAATACACAAAAGTTCACAGTCGAACAATGATTATTACGACTATTCGCGACGATGCGTATTTTTACGTCTGACATTTCTAAAAGGGGTCATCCCATGCACAAATCAATTGTGGTATCAAATATCAAATTTGAAAACCAGGCTAATGTATCAAATTCTGGTTCTGGTTCTTCTATAACGAAATTGCCGAGTTGGAAATTTTTGGACAGCCAGTATACGGCCGCGTCAAGAAACAGCGGCGCAGGCAACAAATTCGACACTAAACGGAGCAAATCGACCTGGAAAAGGGAGCAGCGATTCTCGATAAATCCTGTAATCACGTTCCTCCATTGGGCAGGAGCGACCTCCCCTCCCCGCTAGAAAGAAGCAAAAATCGACACAAGTCGAAATTAATTCGATTCCATGGAAGCAACGAATCGAATGGAACGTGAGGTCGCGAAAATCCAGTTACGATTTTAACGCGATTTGCCAGGTGGCAAGTGCGTGCTCTCTCTCTGGTCGTTGCATCGCGGTGATCGACGAATATAAAGCGAATATCGCGACCTCGAAATTGGCAAACGTGCGGCAAGCCACGGTGGCGACACGCGTGACGCGCCTCTGCAAACAGGAAATCGCGAAGGGAACGGGGATAAATATCTTACGATTTCTCTGACATTATCTCTCAGGTTCAAGGCTCCATCCGTCTGTTCTACGCTACGGAATTGCAAACGACTGGTTGGCGATGTAATCGCGATGACCTCTCCCTTTTTCCAGCGACTAATCCGTCGCTCTACGCTCGATCACGTACCTTTTGTGACAAAAGTTTCTAATCTTTCTTTGATGTTTGAGATTAGAGATTAGGAAGATGCCCGCTAAATAACGCTATTGGAAGAAGGAAATTGAATAACGAACACAATTTATTCGAATCTGATATAGGACGAGATAATGTTTCGTATTCTTGTTCTTTGAGGTTAGAGGTTAGAAAGAGAATTATTGATATTTTAGGATAGTTTATGATCTGCAAGAAATGTAGCTGCGGGAAGGAAATTAAATAACGAAGTTAATTTACTCGGACCTAACCTATACAGGATGCGATGAAATTTCCGATCTTTGAGGTTAGGATCTATAAAGAAGAATTTCTTGCTATCTCTGAATACCTTAGGACTTTCCAAAACTGAAATTAGAACTTTTAAAACCAAATAAGATTTAATTCAACCTATATTGGGAGTGATAACATTTCCTATTCCTTTGACTTTTTAGGTTAGAATCTAAAGTAGAAGGGTTTATTATTAGCCCTGGATGCATTAAGACTTCCAGAACGCGAAGCTGAAGGAACAAAATTAAACGAGTGACTCTAATCTAACAAAACCTAGCCTAACCAATATTAAACAAGAACCTGTTGTTCTATTTCTGCTGCTTTTTTGAGGTTAGGAATTAAATACGACACCGATTCATTTTTCCAAAGGTTAAAATTGCAAGAACAGAATTGGACAAGCAAACTGACGATTACTTCATAAACGAAAGATTCCAAGAAATTCCACTGTCCGCTTTCTTCAGATTCTTCCTTAGCTTAAGTGGATACACGAAACGACTTGACAGTTCTACGTTTCTCACCCGTATATCCTTCGTATCTTTCCTTGTATTTTTCCCCCGTGTTTTTCCCCTCTTTTTTTTGTAATTCGTCAACAAACTTCATTAGCAGCATTAATATCGGACGCCGCAAAAACGGGCAACACTGCCACAGCCAAATTTAAGGCGGCCCCCGTGGCCGAACGAGATTTACTCGCGTTTATTAAGCCGCCCTAATAACCGGCTGCAATTTTAATCCGACGTTAATCTCCAGCGGGGCTGGCCGGCCCTTTCGCGGCCTCGGACCTGGAATTTCATCCGTTTTCACCGGGTTTAATCCAATTCTGATTCATGCCTGGACCCCTCACGACCTCCTCCGCGTCGCCACAACGTACGAACATGTGTATCACAGGATGATGTTTTCAGCGTCCGACAGACTTTCCGCCTCTTCTCTCGAGAATCTAACTATCAAAGTATATCGATTGGCGTATCAGCTTCGTATTTTTGATTTTATCAGCTCATTCATTAGGCAACACTATTATTTCCGGTATTAAGATGAAACGTAAACCAGAAGACTGTAAACCTTTTTTTTGAGAGAGAGAGAGTTTTAGAAAAACGTAGCAGGTTTAATATTAACAAGAGAACTATGTGCAACCATGTGGTTTTATCGAAACTTTCTAAACCGAATCCCAGATCTGCTCACTCTACCCAATGATACTAAAAACTGCATAGTAGCCCTGACCAGCCTTTCAAAATGCAAAATCCCACGTACGTTAACCAATCAAATATTAATCGCTATAATCGTACAAAACTACCAAAGAAATTTCTCCTGACCCGAGGCCGATATTATCGCGAGCTTGAAAATGTCCTTCGATCTATTGTACTTGGAACTCTTCGATCACGCGAATCCGCTTTCAATATTGAAAGTCCCATTTTCCTTCGAACGATCACGATAGCCAACAACGATTTTAATCATTTTAATTATCCGTATAAAATAGCCAAAGAAACTGTTCCTAATCCTACTGCCATCGACACTGTTCCATTTTCACAATCGCTTGCCAAAATAATTTCCTCCGACGTTCCAATAATACGAATGTTTCGCAGTCTAACGAAATGTTTGAAATCAGTGGCCGAGGAAGGTGGCCAATTTTTGTTTGCGCGTGTCGCACAACCCAAACTGGCATTTCAGGTCGATACAGAGGAAGAAAGGGACGCCAGGTATCACCGTGGGCTGGTTAACTTTCGACGTGCAGCGTCGGAGCGTGCCTCCGCAAAAGACGATGGAAATAATAAGGGGTTAAAAGGACAGGAAGATAGAGTGCGGGCTGACAGAGGGAGGAAAGGTGGGGCAACAAGTGCAATGGCCTGAAAACGCGAGGCCATACCCCTTGCGTCTCTTCCCTCAACCTGGTCACCCATGTCTTCCCAGCACGCCATTGTTATTATTGTCACAGCTATTGTAATTATTCAGCTCATCGTAATACCTGGCCATTCGCGATTAGTTCCGGCGCAGTCGCGTGCCACACTGACGATGGCCGCTCATAAAATTGTCCTGCTTTTGCCCGCTGCGTTTCGCTTGCGTGTTCACTGTTCGACGAATTTTGGATGCTATTAGGCGCGGATTAAGGAGCAAGCTAAGGGAGAAAAGCTACGGGCCCAGGCCTTGCTCTTTCGGGGCCCTTGCTATTTAAGAGAAATACATGTTACTTTGTAACTAGGACGAGAAATTGGCTCTGCAGAAAACTGAATAAAGAAACAAATGTCTTTTGAAAGTATAGCAGAAGATTGGAGATGCATCCTGGGAAAAATAAATTGTATCCAACGTTTCGGTAATTTAACGATCTTATCATTACATGGAGAGACTGTCTTTTAAAAATGTATAGTAGATGATTTTAAATATGACTTGTTACAAAATAAATCTTATTTCATATTTATGTAAATGTGTTTCATTTTAACCCTCCCCCCTTCCCTGTTTCTCCCATGGATCAACAGACCCAGAGCTAAAAAATTTTAATCCGGCCCTGGGTGGTACTGACAATGATTGCGAAAGACAAGTGTGACTATGCTACGCGTAGAAGAGAAGCCAGTTTTTGAGATCGGTGAATCCATGAACATGGTAATTGCGATATTTCGCACGAGTTCAAAGAGATTTGATCGAGGGTGGGTCGTGAATTTGTCGATGCGCGAATCGTTCAGTAGATTTTGAGCGAAGATGATTATGAAAGGAAAAAGGGTGTTTTTGGTTTCGATGAGTCTGTGAAAAAAGGAAGAGCGAAAATTATAGTGGATCGAGAGTTTGCAAAAGTCTATGGAGATCAGGATTGTGACTTTGGGATGATCTGAGCGTACATGACTTACATATGCGTTCAATTTTGGTGTTTTTAATTTTTTTAATTAAATTTGGGTCGATGGGTTTATGAGTTAGGCGAGTTAGCGAGTGAATTGGTATGTGAATATAAATACGGTTTCCAATGCTACTGGCATTGACTGAAAGGTAAAGGATGATATGAAACAAATATTTGGATGCAGTCCAAAAATGATGAAAAGTGATGTTGTTTCGAGACACACTGAACGGCTTGGAAGATTCGAAGGCAACTATTGAAAGAATTTGAAAGATTTATGGATATTGTTTCACAGTTGTTTTCGGTCAATGTGTCTAATATATTAACGTTAAAATGCTTTTGCCAACTGTGTAGCAGACTGGACAGGAGATTTAGTATCCATGTGTTACGTAAAGTTATATCCCACTTGTTCGAGAACGTGCGAGAGATCTATACCCATCGCTACCCACATCATTTATGTTCTTACGATAACAGAGGATGCAGGTAACAAATTCAGACATTTCTGAATCACAGCAGAGAGTAAGAACAAACATGCTTATGTTAATCATTTGAAATTTTGTCCCGACATCGTTGAATTATTATTGACCAGTACCCGAATGAATAATTTCAAGATGTTAAACAAGTTAGTACACAATTGCCAAATACATTGCAAACCAAGGCGTTATTCTTCCAAGATCTCACGTTAGATTGTCACATGTCACGGTTAAATATGCGAAAGAAAGATCACCAAGTGGTTAAGAATTGTTTGATCGCGAAGGAGCGAAGCCACCCACGAAAACTGACGGGTTATTTTTGCAAAATCAATTCCCGAGTACCTCCGACGAATAGTTTGAACGAAATCCACGCGTGCATGCCATCGAATACATCGAATATAGTGCCGCGGTTACGAAATATTTGATGTTAATGCCGAGACACCCAACGGAACGAAGAAAACAGCGAGGAAAATAATTTTCCATGCACGACGAAACGGAAGAAAAGAAGATCCTACGAATGTACTCACGGCAGTTAAGTTCGTCCGATCTGTCTAAACAATCCTCGACGTTATTACAGCGGTCGTTGCCGTCGATACACTGACCGTTTCCGCATTTGAATTGCGAGGCGGTGCAGGCTGCGAACACAGAAAACGAAAAAGTCATGTAAAAAAAAAAAGAGCGTGTAAAAAATATTCGTACTCGAATAGAAAACGTTGGAAATATATCACGAGGTTCGAACGAATATTTCAAACTTTGATTCCCGATCGATCTCATGGATCTCATATTGCGCGGCCATATTCGCGTGCAAAAACAACGACCATAATGCCGATTCAATTTTGTCTATACGTTTATGCTCACACACACACGCGCGCGCGCACGCACGGAGAGAGAGAGAGGGGG
>NT_176526.1:508889-530446 GCF_000188095.3 Bombus impatiens | reverse complement strand
GGGGGGGGGGGGAGGAGACAGAGAGACAGACAGAGGGACAGACAGAGGGACAGACAGAGAGACAGACAGAGGGAGAGACAGACAGACAGACAGACAGAGGGACAGATAGAGGGACAGACAGAGGAACAGACAGAGGGAGAGAGGGGGGGGGGGGGGGGAGGAGACAGAGAGACAGACAGAGGGACAGACAGAGGGACAGACAGAGAGACAGACAGAGGGAGAGACAGACAGACAGACAGACAGAGGGACAGATAGAGGGACAGACAGAGGAACAGGCAGAGGGACAGGCAGAGGGACAGGCAGAGGGACAGGCAGAGGCACAGACAGAGGGACAGGCAGAGGGACACGCAGAGGGACAGAGAGAGACAGACAGACAGATAGAGAGACAGACACACGCACACACACGCAAGCACGCACATGCTCACGTATATATATATATTTATTTATAGTCAATGTTAAAATTCCATTTACTTGTGTTCGTTGTTTCATCTGCATATGTGTGTTAGAATGCAAAGTTTGTTTGGTAGCTGGATTCTTACAAGCTTTGCAAAATAGGAATGAAGTTGTGTTGTACAAATTTTGACTCACACCACCCTGATTCTCAGATCACTAGATAAGACTAAATAAATTTTGTCAGATGGGAAAAAATTCACGAATGCTTTATCAGAATGTTGTAAAATGAAATTATAAGGTATAGAGAATTTTAACATATCAGAATAAACTAATTGGAAGAATCAGAACGGGTGACACATTTGATTTAATAAAAGCGGCAATGATACTATGAGATTTAGCTCTCTTTCCAAAAATTTGATCAAGAGCATGTTATATCAATCGACTGTGACTTCTTGGTTTGATGCTTTTAAATATCATTAGGGAATTTTGTATTGCTTCAAACGAATTATTTATTTATTACTTCCTCTTTGAGCTTCATAATTTATGTTTTACATAATTATCGAAATTGGATACTACTCGGTATCCCTGCATTAGATCACTTGGAGTTTAATCAAATTCAGTGCACGTGGTGAAATTCCTTCTGTAATTCGTTCCTTGTCTGTGATTTACAAAGAGAGTAGGCATCAATGGAACAGGAATTTCTCTCATATGAGAACAGACGAAGGAATAGAAATACGAAGGATCCAATAATGCAAATTGAATGCCGTTTAATATAAACTCGTAGAGGTACCGAAAGAAAGATCAGATTTCAAAGACTAGGTCCTCCATGGTATTCTACTATTTCTTCGCCGTTTAGTAAAACGACAAAGGTACTAAGCCAAATATGGAATACCACTTTGTTTTTTCGAATGTCATTCTTAGAAAATCAATAGCAACGAACAAAAGGTTTTCCTGGGTATCAAGAGCATTTCTTAGATTTCTAACAATTATTCTAACAATTTTCAATATTGAACTAACAATAAAAAGATATAAATCCTACCTAATATATTATAGATATAGGATAGATAGCAAAATAGAAAAGAAATAGAAAGCAATAAAAAAAAGCAAATAGTTCTATTCCTCTTATTGATTATAACATTTTAGAAAATAGCTACTTGCAATAGTCACATATATTGCAGTGTCACACTTTGTGCAAGTACATTCGTCATGCGACCAGAGTGCGCGCATTAGGCACTTGATCCATATTTCTTCACCAGAGTATTGGGGAAAAAGTTTGTAGCAAAATAAACGATACCAAAGTGACTGAGCGAGGAAGCCTATAGTCGTTTGACAGATATTCATTTGTCAGATTTAAAAAAAAAATGGCGCTATTCCATACGGGGTGTGTTTTTCCAATATCTGGTAGTTTCACTCTAATCATAAATCTTAAATAACATTCTCACAGCATTGTTCTCTTTTTTATCTACCTGCTTAATCACCATCGATCTTAATTTACCGACAGGGATAAAACGAATGAGTTTAAACCAGGAGGAACGATGTAAGCGCCAATTAAATGTTTTCCATCGTGTAATAATTTTTTCTCTGGCCAGTTAACCTCTGCCCACTGACTGTCCAGTGATTTACTATAGGCAAGCCACTCTGCAGAGTTGTCAAAAGTGTTGGTGTATTGTGTTACAGATAAACAGAGGCCGTGGCTGGGCGCTCCAGTTTCAAGCCGACAGACCAGACTCTAGCTACCACTCGGATGTGATACGAGAGTACGTCGACCATGGTGTTTCAGCAATTGAATCGACAATGGTTCATCTCGTTTTCACAATTATGCCATGCTCATTCGAGACAATCCGATCACGTTTCGGATAGCGTTACCGTAACGCGCGTGAAGTGTCTCGCGGTTCGTATTTCTACCGATTTCCCGCGCTTCCGACCGACTTCCGCCGATACTGTTACCGACCAATGGTCACTCTTGTCGATTCGGGCATTAGTTTCACATTCACACAAAAATAACAAGAATGTAGGGTAATCGTAGGTAGACTGCGGTCATTTATGCAAATTCGTGTTTTTACGAAACACAATTGGTAGAGTAGAGCCTGGACAGAGATTTGTATCGCTTATATGAATGTTACAACAGATACTAAATAACCAAATGTTAATAACCAACTATGAATAATATATACATATCTATATATATATAATAATATATTCGCATATTACGTGCCATTTTTCATAGGACGATGTTTGACAAATTTTCACTTGAACCACCGTGATTCTCAATTCGTCAAATAAGAGCGCATCGTCGGATGATAAAAGGATCGTGAATGTTTTATTCAAAAATTTCATTCCATTACGCATTCTTGTACTCTTAAATTTTCTGTAAGAACCAGCGTGGTCAATGTGATTTGCTCTAGAGGAAGATCTTGATCGTCGAAAACCACAACAGCGGCCGCTCGAGGATTCCCCGGGCTTTTGTATCCACGATCTCTACAATTACCAATGGAGTAACGCGAGATTTAGGGTGGTCTGAGTTCCTCGGGTTAACTCTCTGACGAAGGTTAAGGAGAATTCCTATTAGCTTTCGTGGCAATGGCAATATACCAGCAAATGGCCAGCCAGAGTCAAGTACGGCGATTGAGTGATAGTCTCCCGTGTCAAAGCACACTCGAGTTCCTTTAGCAGACATAACCTGATCGTGCCTCGTGTCCCTCGTATTCTTATGCCATCCACGCGTCGAGTAAACCCAAAGTAAACTGCTTGACACCAAAATCAAACGTGTTCTTACAAAAGACTGTGGAACTCGATTTTTCAACCATTTCCACTACTCGACTTTTTAAGTTACGTAAATAGATTTTAGGTTATGTAAATAGATTTTAGGTTATGTACACGAACATTCACACGAACATTGAATCGAAGATCCTGATGCAAAAACTGGGCAAGTTCGCCGTTTACGAAAATTGATATATTTTTATACATTGCCGATCGATTGGGCCAAAAATCGAGCAAGTACAATGCGTGCGTGATAATCTCTGGACCTCCGCTTATTCCGCTTTCACCATGTGTCTGCCGCTCGAAAACATCGTGAATGTTTATAAACGTTTCGCAAGTTTGCCCTTTTATCGTGAAAATTCGTAATAATCGAATTCCATCGAAACGCAACATTATCATCTTTATTGGAAACAAGGAAACAACAGGGTAAGCCGCGAGATGGAGCGAAATATTGAAGGTGCGAGCTGTGGCGAGAGCGGATGGAACCAAGGCGGATGGAAAAGTTTGCCTGGTTACGTTTTTTTACGCTCTAAAGATGCATGAGAGCGTGCCTCGCGCTTCAAAAGCCCTGTCTCTTCGAGATGCATCTCTTTACAGCCGGCGTTTCTCTTATCATTCCTCCTCCTCCTCCCCTCCCCAACCCCTGTCATGCTCGTTCGATCATAACTATCTAAAGCCCGAGAAGTTGTGGAAATTGCCGCTCCGCCACGCTCTAACCACTTTAACGTCGCGAGTTTTCCACCATCTTGATAAAACATACAATTTTCTAGCCCTAAAACGCCATTTTAACCCTCTCGCTCGTAAATTATTCAATAGCCAGCAACACTCGCGCAATTTCTAATTCCTTCGTCTATGGCGCGATAAATGGAGGATTCATGCGATTACTTGGACATTTGGAAATGATACTGTTTACGAATCTCTATTTGTCATATGCGCTTTTAGATTTTTCCATTTTTACCCTTCGTCTTTATTTGTTAGGTTATCTTCGTTTGTAAAAATGTCAAGGTCGATCACAGGCGATTTCCGTTCTCCATTAGGGAGAACAGTTTTTCAGCTGTGATAACGAGGGCATTAGTATCGCGTGCAACAGCCCGTGCAAAGTTGCAGCGCTGCTTTTTCAGTCGCATCAACCCGGAAAGAACATCTTAGAGGTATCACCGGGCTTGAATTAATTTACCACACAAGGTAAGGTAGATCGAATAAATTCCTAGCATGCCTCGGACAATTAACCAAATATTTTCACGAGCGAACCTTTCTTTGCAAACGATGTAGTTCTGGTATAGTTTTCCTTTAATCAATTATTAACAACAGAAACGCATTCTTTCGAGCGCGTTTGAAAAAAAGGACGAGGATAATAAAATTGTGCAACTTTCACGAGAAACAGATACGTTCATTCTCTAATTGGCGAATAACTGATGGAAATTTTAGTTATAGTAAATTAATACACTGCCTTTAGATCCACCAAAATCTACAGATACAAATTATAATTTAATAAATTATTTACAACTATCCTCGCTATTTATTAAATTTAATAGATTGCTAATTATTAATAAGTATCTCTCTGTCTATTACAATTTAATAACTTATTAATTATGAACTAGCGATAATAAATATCTATGGGAAATTAAAAATCTCATTGGTTTATGGTTGCTCTTCCGACTCTAATTCCTCGTGATTTAGTTTACATCACGCGATACACAAATTAATTAATTTACGCTCCTAGTACGATAAAATCGAGCATGAAAGGGTTAACAATTACGTACATATTCGGGCAGCGTAGTCTTCATTGAAATATAAATTCGTATCTTATCCTTTGGCTTCTTTTTTTTAAGGCAGGTTTATTAGAAACGAAGAGCTGAAAGCGTAAGGTATGACGGTAAGGGGGTGAAAGAATACCCCATGGGGACTAAACTTCCCCTGCTGGCAGTCCATTAGAAGAGCACGGACGATTTAGCAGAGGGGCTTTTAGGTCCAGCAATTTGATGCTGCTTGCCTGTCATGCTAATATCCCGAGCTTTATATCGAGTCGAGTTTTTCTTCACCCGCTTCTGATGTATGGTTTCCCCGCGTAAGTTGCCGGGAGTACACGTCGTTGAACATACCGCTGGATGATGCTTTTGTTGCTGCTGCCCCGGATTTTTCCTCGGGGAGTAGCTTGTTCAGAATTTTCTCTTCTTTCGCGTATAAATATTTATTCTACTACCATTAAATAAAAATTCTAGGACACGTAGCGCGTTCGAGAGTCGCACTTGGACATCTCGGAACTTATTTCGTCGTCTTCCTTTTTCGATGTCCTAGCGTTAACTTTTTCCGTTGCTGGAATTTTCATTTTTGGCAAAGTTTCACTATATTTCCTTTTATCGCTAGAATTTCTGTCGTGATTCTGCTGAATCGTATATTGCTGAAATTCCTTTTGTCTTTACTACAATTTTACCACAATTGCTTCTGCAATTGCTGTGTGTTTGAATTTACTGTTGCTGTAGTTTCCTTTCTTTTGTATTCACACGTTGATCTTCATTTGTTTCTGGAATTTTCTGGTTCCATTTATTCCTGAAATCTCCTAGTCTCTTTTATTCCAGGGCTCTTGAATTGCTGTTTCTGTTAGAATTCCACTTCTGGTTTTCCTGCTATTGCTTTCTATTGCTGGACTTGCCTCTCAAACATTTTCCGTCAATTTCTCTGTTACTAGAACTTTCCTTTTTCTTGTTGCTGGAATTCTTGTCTAACGTACCGCACTCTTCGTTGCTGAAATTCTTCTTCTATTGCTCGTGCATTAATTCTGATTCTCCCAGTCGATTTTGATACACACGCTTAACTAGAATACAATCATTTTTCGATAAATCGCGTATTTTTCCACGTACATGAAATATTCAGGAAGAGGAGGGACGCGTTTTGCAGCGGAGAAAAAGCAATGCGGCACACGAGCAACTCCAGTTCCCGGTATACTCGCGTGATTTAGGAGATAACGAGTTCGGGCTCGTCCTAATGAGACACGGAAACAAAAAGGGCGTGATTTCCCTTCGAGGAGTGGAAGCAGTTCTCACTCTACTTTTCCACCCCCGCGTAACAAAATCCATCCGCAACCATAACCCTTCATAAAACCACAAAATCGACCTCCTTTCCGCAAATAACGACCAAACTACAATGAACACTAACAAAATTATGAAACAACTCTATCTTTCTATTTGCAATTTTGTTCTGTATATTTTTTAAGAGATAGCAACCTAAGGACCAGTTTGCAATAGCAATTAGATCAACTGGAATTCCCCATTCAGAGCCCATTATCAACCACTGTCGTAAGTTCGTCTAACAAAGAATGTCACACGAAGTGATACTTAACATACGAGTGAAAATAGTGTAGCCCAAAGCTCGTTCTTCTAACCGTAACATCTGGAAGTCTGATAGGAGAAATATGTCAAAAAAAAAAAAAAAGAAAAAATGCAAGAAGATAAGAGAAAATAAAAACGCGTTACACAATTAACATTACAATAAATAATATAAATAGATAATTGTAATTGATAATACGATTAATTTCCATGCATTGCGGATGCGATAACCAGAGGACAAATAAAGATTTGAAAAGTCGTGAAACTGAAGAAAACAGTCAGGAAAGGGTTAACTTAAGTGGAAAAACACAATTGAACGCGGTACTAGTTTCAAGAAAATGCTTGATTGAATGGATGGCTCACCAAGGAGAACTTTTCGTAACAAGTGTTTTACGCTATTGAAAAGATCAAGACGAAGATTAGGCTCAAGGTCGAAGTTTAAACGCGATCCATCAAGACGATTAACCATTAACCAGGTCCATTCGTAGCCCTATAATGGCGTGGACGGCCAGTGATAATCGTTTTAGAAAAATTACCATCGATTTCGCGGTTGAATTTGCATGAAAAATCGCCGCACGTTGGATAACGAGGAAACGAACATTACGCTGCGTTTCCAACGGGCCAGCCGCCATATATGAACGCGGTATATAAAGTATATTCGCGTCATATATTGCGGGGGTGTGCCTTCTCCCCTCGTACACCAGGGATTCGACATATTTTAGTGGCCGATTTGCAATTTAAACGTTATAATTAATGACGTCCTGTCGTGTCTCGCGACGCGTTGCGAACGCGCCGTAACGAAAAAATTATTCCACGAGGAATGGCTGTGAGGAGGGCTGCGGCTAATTATTCAAAATTATCTTTGCAAGATCCTTCTCCGTTCTGCTGGCATTTTTCTCTTTCTCGCTTATTTCGATGTGACATTTTATCGAGAGACAAAAGTATATATTTAGGAATTCATCGGTAGCAGAAAGTATAACGTATTAGGAATTTATCGTATTAGGAGGCAAACATGATTTAACTATATACGTGTAAGCTATTTAGAAATGTACAATTAGTTTCCTAATTGTACGTAATTTAATTTAAATCGTTTAGTAGTTTCGGACCCCATTAACGGTTCCTTTCGTCGCATGAAATTCTTCGCCGAAAAATATTTCGATGCGAAGCAATTCGAAACCCTGCGAATTCTGTTTTATCGATATTCTACGATTAATTGGAAACCAATTCCGCGATAGCGATTCCCTTTGTATCGATAGGCGATGTATTGAAAGATAATTCGAGACGAATTAATTGGAAGCTGCATTTCTATCTCTTACTGATATCTTTCTAAATCCTTAATTTCCATGAAAGTGTAATTCGATATCCACGGAACGAGTGACCGTGGTTTCTCAGCTTTGGCCATTATCAAGCGAGAGAAATATCTGAGAATAGAAATGTGTGCACATATAGCTATAATTCCTTTTAGCCAGTTGCATTTTGCATTAGCAAGAAAAATGAGTGGAAGCTGGAGAAAGAAGCGGAACGATAAATAAATCATCGACGTTTAATCGTGTGCACAGCGAAGACGAGTACCGAGCGGCGCAATCGATAACTCGTTTATAATTAATTTCCCTTGGAATGACAAATACTTCTGCGAGTAGAATGGCTCGCGTCGAGCGGAAGTCGCGGCGTGAAACTGCACGATTTAAGCGTCCTTCCCAACAGTGATTCTCAACCTGTTCTATTTGAAAACTGTAATTGAAGTTCTTTTTAAAATGCCACTTCATCGACATTAGACGAAGATTAACCGACTGGAGTTGACGCGTGATTTTACGTACCATTAGACTGCGGTTTTCTATGCAAAATTATATTTCTAGGAACACGATTAAGGAAACAGAAGTTCGATAGAGATCCATTTTTCCTGTTAAACGTTATAACAAATACTCCACCATTGCAGGTATATTTTAATTATTTTCGTACATTATATCCTCTCACCCTGAAATTTTGAATAAATGCACAAATCTGCAGTTGAAACATGTACGAACCTCTCAGCCTGATCAACTTCACTATGCGCGTAATTGACTACCGTAGTAGTCGGATCTCTCAAAGAAACGAGTTTATTTATTGCGGGGAAGTGACAGACGTAAACGTAAATTCCACGAAAATTCTTGGAAATATTAACATTCGATATACTTTTCTTTGCTTTTACAAAAAATGTGAGATTACGCAACTATATCAATGTTCATAACCTTTCAACAGCTTGGCTATAAAATTTTGTATCGAGAACAGATCTGGATCGAAAATGTTACCGTCTGTCGGTAATACTTCCGACGATATCCGGTTATCGAGAAAATCCTGAAAATTCGACGAAATGTCGAGCGAAAGGGACATTTTTGTAGTGACAAGAGATCTTGGACAGTGGCCGTTTTCATTATATTTCTAGAGCGTGAAACATTTAGTCCTTCACGCGTGCAAAATCAACCGAGTAATCTACACCGGTGTGCATGCGTAAACTCCGCGATAACGACGGCTGAACGTACGTCTCGGCCCCTTATCGCGATTCAACCAGCCATAATTCCCGTTTTCACGGCCGGATCATTGCTATCTTATGAAACCCAACGCGGAATCGCCCGCGGCCACCTCGAAAAACTGCTGTTCTAAGCAAAGAAGAAATTCTTCCTCGTGGAACCTTAGATAGATCTCTGCATCTTCCGCCAGTTTGTAAATTATGCGTTCGACAGGTCGAAACTATACTCGGAAATCTTGAACGAAACATTGCAAATACAAATTCACTAATTTTAGCATGTAAGACATCAATATCAAAATTGTATACGAGGCCTTGGTAAATTATTCTGCATTTTTAGGTTAGGTCGCAACAATATTTGAAGAAGTTCTTCCTCGCGAAACCTTTCACCATCGAATCCGCCACTTTGTGAATTATGCATTCGACAGATCGAAATCTTCGATACTGTTTCCCGATTCTATAGACTTTCGATTAACTTTATGATATTAAATATAAAGATACGTTGAATATTTTAGTAGAAAAGTTGGAAATGCCAATGGTACATTATTCTACACTTTAAAGTTAGCTTGCAACGGTATCTATTTGCAAATTGTTCTGTTTGACCATCCAAGTCATCGATAATGTTTTTCGTTTTTACAGATTCAATCGTTTTGTAATATTAGATACAGAGATATAGAGAGTTGGATATTTCAATGGAAAAGTTGGAAAGTAATTTTAGGAAAAATATTTCTCGGCCGTGATAGTCACTCGTCGCCTTATCTGACGATTTCTGCGCGACATAATCCACCTTTCTACGAACCACCGAGTCATCCGGACTACAACGGGACCATTCTGCTCTCCCCGTGGGATCGCGGCGCTTGTAAACCAGCCTGTAGCTTACGTTCAATCAATGGAGCTTGGTAAATCGGGGAGAACACGGAAAATCGCGACAGAAATCGAGGTAACAGCTTGTCCGATCCCTCGGGGATACTACGGATGAAGCATTGCTTGGATTAATAAAATTCTGCCACGCGAATTTTTAGGTTAGGTTTCGCAGAACGTAGTCGTGACAACGATAATTGCTCGTCGATTCGTCTTTGCGTAACGCAGGAAATTAGTTCCTATTCTAACTGTCTTCGCTGCTGATTATTGATCCTACCATTATCAAAAGTAACAGAAATATAACCTAACCTTAACTTGCGTATTGACAGATAAATTACTCTCAAAAATATTTTTAAGCGCTGAATGGATTTGTAATTGGGACAGACAAAAACCGACGTCGAACGATCGATGTGATCAATTAGCAACGATCAGTTCTCATTTGACTTTCCTATTCGGAAATGCTCTTGACAAAATAATTTAAAGATCTTCTTCTCCCTTCGGACCATTCAAAAGGCTACTCTTCTGGAACGATCAAGTTTCTACATACTGTTATTAATATTTATAAACTCGGGAGCTGATTGTGCAGCTGAAAACAATAGATAAGATCCATATAAACGTACACGTTGCATCTGTCTGCGTTTATGGGATACCACGAATTTTCTGTTTTGATTTTACATTATCTAACGAGTTTTACGGAATATGCTCGAAATGACCATCTCGTATTTCAACACAATGACGTCTTGCCATGGATCCAGTTACACTCTGAATGTTTCCCGGTGTTTCGCGAATTTGTTGAAAAGCCTGTTCTATTCTAAACCTCGGTATTTCAACGTTCTCTATAGCAGCGTTTGCTCTGTGTACAAAATTCGTCACATCTCATAAACGAAGACAGTTAGAGCAAATGTTAATACGAACTTTTCTCGCTGTTTTTAACTGTACAATTAGCTTCTCGAGCGGTTCGTACATGTTCCCTTACACGCTTACTGTAATATTATTCGATCTTTCAAAAAATCCCAGAGTCAGCCTCTAACCACGCTGTTCTTCTTCGTTCTTTTTGGACAAATCGTTTCAAAATGATCGACGGAATCGATCGGTAGACATCAACGGTGATCTGGCAGAAAACACGCGACGACAAAGAGGAGTCATCGATTCGTAGGTAGCGACCGAGGTTTGGCTCGTTTCGACAACGCGACAACTATAACCATACGCGGCAGCAGCAGCCTCTTTCCGCCCTCGAGTATCGTAAATAACGTTCAGGTAAAACGAATTGTCGATAAATAAATGCTCGAGCCGCGGATACGTGTCACGCGTGGGTGGACAGCGGCCGGTTGGATCGTTATTTCATAACAGGTCACGCTATCGTTTGTCCACCGAGCATATGAACCCACCGATGTCTCTCTCTCTCTCTCTCTCTCTCTCTCTATGTCGCGCAACGCGTTTTCATTCGTTAACTGACGTGCGGTTTGTTCTCGCCAGACGCAATTAGAATTCAACCGAGTGTCCTTCTTCTCTGTCGATCGAAACTCCTACCGCCTCCACTTTCATCCGACAATTCCATTTTTTCGACTTTCCACCATAAAACCTCGTCGATACAAACTCTTCCGTTTTCAACGATTCTGTCCGCTCCAAGATCAAAAATTCCACGTGTAATAATACCGTTCTTCTATCTGGTGTCCGTTTGATTCTTCGGGGTTTAACGAATTATTTGAAATTTTATCTTCTTTTATCTTCTAAGCGAAATTATGTTACTCGAATTTCGTACGTGTTACGAAATAAATATTAAATATGTAACATCGATAAGTTGTACAAGGTACAATGAAGGCGATAGCTCTTCGGATTTCTTCAGTTTTGGAACGATCGATAGGAGGACGTATGGATAGAATTAATTACGCGTATCGCGATGCTACTATAGATCGTCCTTGGAACGATTATGTTATAGGTGCGTATGTGAATGGTTCGTCAGTACAGGCGACAGAATCTGCAATTTGAGGAAACTGGGTAAATTTGCAAACATTAAAATACATTATTATACGAGACCATAAAAGAAGAAGTTACTCTTCTAGACAAATTTTCTTGGCTATTAGACGAAGAATCGATTGAAATCAAGTTTCCAGGCAGATTAAAAATACTCCAGTGTTAATTAATTTTCGAGGAAGATTAAATTGTAATTGACAATATGCAGGGAAAGAAGATTATTTTTCCTGGAATCGTTGTCTTCGATTACAATATCGGGCAAACATTTTGCGGTACTAACTCGCAGAAAAATGGACCAAAAATTGGTTCCGGTTTTCCTAGAGACGATGTTAAAAACCAGGATGACTCTATGGCTGGCTTTAAAACCCGTGTAGAAATATTCGCGTATTTCGGTTGACAGAAGCTTCGTACGGAAGGTATCTCTTTATCAATAAGAAATTCTCGGCTATGCAGTTTGCTAGCCGGCAAGGAATCATATTTTACCGCATCCGCAACTGATACGTGGAGAAGATGCCTTTCATGGCGCATTCTTAGACGTCGTTTGAGATTTCACCAGCTCCGAACACCTTCTTCCAGAACCAATCTTTGTTTGACAGAATCTTTTTCCCACGGTGCATTAAATTTCTTACAAAATTCCCCATAAATTCATCGATTCGCGATTGAACAATTTCTAAATCCGACTCAGCCGTTGACAGGCGCTTTTCGCGTGCTACAGTTGCCCATTTAGGATCCGTTTTTAGCTGCACGTATACTTCCATGACTCTCACTCAGGACTGTATCAATATTTACTTCGGATTTGCCAGCTGGAAACAAGAATTTTCTATTCTGTTACACTATTTAAACGTGTCAGACGAGCAGCGAAGCTGGATTTTCCTGAAATAACAGCGATCGACGTCGATAATCTGATCGGTTAAATCGAGTTAATGATGGCTATATTATATATGTGTGTAGAAGGTGAATTTATCGCAAACATCTATATTTTTAGAGGATGCATAACACCGACGAGAGTCACTTAATTTCCACTCGAACCCGATAAAAACGTCATTGAAAAAGCTTCTAGGTAATTTTTTCATGCAACCCTTTCTGCATAATGCATGGATCGATACAGTTGGACGACTTGGAGAACGCTCTTTCGCATGCAGAATTCGCTCGTAATTGTTGGCACGAGCCGGCTGGACGCTTCCTGTCGCCTTTTCGACTGGCTGACAATACACGGTTAATTACCGTGCGTCGCATAACTTGCCGATGCAATCATGCAATGCGACTGAAAATACCAAACAACGCACAGTGGTATAGTGTTCCCTCCTACCCCTCCCTGTTTTCCCCTCTTTCTCGGACGAATACTCCTCTTTTTACCAACCAATGCGAGAACGTGACACGATCAGCGGAGCGAAGGGGCTTCTCACTCGATGGTGTTTGTGTTGCACATGCATCGCCAGTTATGTCACCCAGTCGAATGTTGCACGCGATGAGTTCATCGCGGGCATGCTATCGGCAGCGTATCGCGGAAAACGTGGGGTGACGTCACTCCCATTCCATTCGATGAGATCTCGATGTCTTTTAACGTTTCTCCAGAAGGATGAACAGAACCGCAAGGAATTTGCTCGACGTCAGAAGAGGAAAACCGCAGAGAAACGTCGTTGTCACCGCTATAATACACATACCACCATGCGTGCACCTGGTTCGCCAGCCTAGATACAGCTTATCGATTTTTAAATAGGGAAATTAATTAGCATAATGAATTATTCTTTATGTTCGGCGTTTAATGTAGTATCTTATGGGAATTTTTAGCCACATAATGGAGAAAACAGCTAGGAAAAATTCGTCGGTGGAATCGGGAGTCGAACTCGCGACCTCCTAGTCGCGAGCTAGTGCGTTAGTCAATGTGACTAATTAAGAAATCGATATTTAATGATTTTGTAATCCTTATAAGGCGTCATCTATTCCAGTAGTTCGATAGAATGAATTATACAATATAGGAGTAGTGAGTCACGATATTATGGTATTATAATTAGACGATGACCTAAGTTATTACACAAATATCCCATTAATCAGATCAAAAATACTGGAAGAGATATCTGGCCCAATTTCCTTCGAACATTTTTACTTAAGAGACGCTATACGGGTCGTCAAGACAATGATGCCACGAGTCAATTTAGACACTCGTGCCCTAATCGAAAAGCGACATTCAAAGAGCATTTTGTAGGCTAATTGTTCGTTACGCCACGCGTTTCCTTGGAAATGATTCGCCGTCGCTTAATCAGGCGGGCGGATTATATTTCTTAGCAAGACGCGTTACTTTTCGTGGCGCCACGTGGGTTTCTATGTCAATGTCGCGGTATATCCACGCGAAAGCCTCTCCTCTTTCGTGAAATGTATCAAACCTACGTACGAGACTATTATTGGACCATCAGAGACTCTCGATCCCGTGGAGCGTCGGTGGAATATTTCTGACTGTGCAAACAGTGAATCAGCTTGGACTCAATTAATCCAACGTGTTCGCTCTTTGCATCACGATCATCAACATGATTGATCTGTTTTTGTAGTTAGATAAAACAGGAAGTTCCATGTCTTCATACTAATTTAACCGTTCGCTTAGAATTTTGTAATCTCCGCTCGTGTAAATCCTCGTGTCACGGATGTTACGAGATCGCCATATATGTAGGTTAGTCACGTGTGCTGGAAGGGACTGGAGATTCAATGAAACCGATGGAATTTTACGAAACTTCGAACGTGGGTCCAAATTGCTCTGAGTGATTTAATGGCAACAAGAACAACCTTAGAAATTAGGAAAACGTGCCTCGCCATATATGGCTGGCTATAGGGACCAGATCTAATGGTAGATGGGGAAATTCCCTAGATTGGAGCGGGTGGCAACATTTTATGTTCCACGCGTTGGCAGACTTAGACGTTAAATAATCTTAGAATATACCTTGGAGGTTATATCGAAGGTATTTCCTGGATTTGGATATATTTATCAAAATTGATGTTTTAGCGTATGGTTGGCTGACACTTTGGGGCACAATTTTCATAATTTTATGATACTGAACCGTGTAGGTCTAAAATCTTGAATCTAAATTTCTAATAGTCTGAACAATGTAAGAATGAAACCTAGCCAGAACCTAAGCTGGTATCAGGCTTCTCTTGCACGCTGGTCTATAAAATCTTATTTTCTTTCTGTCATATAAAATTTAATATGTGATTTCTATAGAATTTTTTATACTGAATTCATGTATAGAATCCGTTTGTTCTCGTCACGCAAGGTTTTCACGTGACACACAGTTTGATTATTTAGTGACTCGTATAATTCTATAGATTTGGGAATCGTACCTAACGCAATACCTAAAACCTGGTACCTATCGATTTGCTGGAATATTTCGCTCGAGGAACATCTCGTTTATGCGTCTAGCAATAAATTAACGAACACGGAATATCCTCCCTGACGCGAAATCATTCATGGACAATCAACTGACAGCGTTCATCTATATAATAAATAAATTTTTACCTGTCCTATACACTATACGATTTCTTACTATAGGATTTCGTTCTTCTGAAAATACTAAGCAGAAGTTAAGTCCACCTTATGTATACATACTACTATTGACGATATAACTGTAAACTCAGTTATTAAGTAATACAAATCATTATTACAGAAAAACTATGACAGACGAATGACGGAGCATCGAAAAATACGCAAGAACCGGTATAAATAGCCCGTGTGACAGAAATCATGTTGACCAGCGTAATTATAGGCTAGCAAGAGTAACAAATTCTCTCGCATGACAGCGACAAGTTTAATAGCAAAGCAAGTTACCAGTCAGCTGATTCATTTCGCATAAAATAGCAACAACACCGTAACGAGACTATGGCCTACAAATCGCAACTATCAACTGATGAATTATCGTGCAAGAGGGCCTTTCTAACAAGAGGTAGAGAATTTTCTACAGACGGAGAGAAAGCTTTCACACAGTTGCAAGGTTCAACAATTACACGAAATTTAAGATACATATCACTGTGCGTAGTGCACAGAGAGAGACGTTTCCTAGCGTTAACATGGTCGCCTTTGTCACTTGTCGTTTAGCTTTTACAAGGACTGCCTTTAATTACGAAATTAATTACGAACACGTTCTGTTCTGTTTTTATCTTTTCCTTTTTTTTTTTTTTTGTTTTCCTACGTTCCGTATCGCGCGATGACATCAGCGAGTCGCTAATTCTTTCTGTCAGTTCGAACGAACGTTTCACACCCACGGCTACGATGAGATCAACCGACCAAAGTGGCGTTTTAATTACCGCGTATCGTGGGTGTTACACGCGGCTCGATTCCTCGGCACCCTGGTGCACGAGGAACCAGGACAGGCCTCTTTAATTATTTACTAGCCCGGCGAGAAGCTGGTTTAATCCGATCGCGCCTTTTTCTCTCACTCCAATTAACCTTTCTCGCGTACACGTTCCAAGAAACGTTCTTTACGATGTCATATCTTTGCATATATGTATATATACTCTGTCCATGGATCCTAACCTAAATTATGACGAAGAATGATTCGACCGACGGACGCTTAGGAATTGTACGTGGAAGGTCTTTCGTGAATGAAAAACGCCTTCGAGGAAGCAACGATTTCTGGAGTTCATTATACCCGAAGCAGAGGATATATCTGCTGCAGCGATCTCACTCGGCGTCGGCCTTTGACTTCTTGCTGCCAGTGTGGTCGGCCACGTTGCCAACTGTTGAATCCCTTTTACGTGCGACATTCTTGGAGATTTCCAAGTCTCGCTTGACAGAATCGTTGTCAGTCGGAAATTTTACCATGTCTTCGTTGAATTTAGATTCGTTGAAGTAGCCAACATTTGTCATATTACGGTAACAGTGTAAAGATATTGAAATCATTAAATAATATGTGCGTGATAAGACATGAGAAATTTATCCAGCAATCGACGTGTTGAAATTCCGAATACCAATGAAGATTATATCACAGTTTTCAAATGTAACTCTCAAACATGTTTAAAGAACAACATAATAGTTGACACCACTGCAATAGCATTCAAACGATCCTAAGGGAAGTAGTAAATTCCTAAGTAAATTCTTCCTCATCTCGAGCGAGGACAACGATCTCCAAGATTTATTCAAATCCCCCAACATCAAACACCCAATTGGTGTCAACAAGTAGCCAGAAGCCAGACAAGGAACTGGTTTGCTTGCTCTGATTACTCTCGGGTCACTTTCATTGAGCTTCGACACGGTTCCACAACGGTTCGCCTCGAGAAATTCTTTTAAATTTATCAATGAATTCATCATCATCCTTCTCTTCCTTTTTTCTTCTCAATGTGCTAGAGAAGAGTAGAGAAACTCGAGGAGAGTCACACGTGTATCTTTCATTTTGTCGTCGATCTATCGAACACAACTTTCCGTGTTAACTGCAATTGCCAACGAAAACATGTAGTTACGAGAGCAGCAACAACAACATTCCTAGAGTCACATTTTTCTTTTTCCCCTCGTCACGTGTAACCGAAGTGCTAGAAAAGCGATACGTTTTCACAGGCAATTATTCACGCACGTCTTCTGGCCACATTGCGACTAAATGAATAATTCATAACGGAGCATTGTTAAAATGCCGCGACGGCAAATATTTACGATTAAAATTGATCGATATGAACGTAAACAGCAATGTAATGCGAGAAAAAGTCGCTGAGAAATATTTCTAAGGGAAAGGGGATTCGAACCTCGGTCACGCGCGTGGAAGACAGCCGCGCTAGTAACTTGCCCAACTTCGTTCTAATGCGTTTCAATCTTGTTCCATTTATTAGTCGCACGGTTTGATTAGAAGAATGATCAAAGTATTTGGAACGAACTACTTTTCTAGAATTCCACTTTTAAGTAACGCACCTAACAAATGCAATGTACATTTTGCAAATTTAACGTATGGAGGACACGGATACTGTAAACAGTTTGTCTAAAGTAATATAATAATTAATTCGAAATTGAATTCTCAGTACGAAATACACAGGTATCATTGCCAACGCACAAATGCTGTTATTAATTTCATTTAATGATTAATTAATCTTCGGTATGTCGATGGTAAGGAAACCGGCTAACTGTAAGCATTACAACAAACGGTAATCGATCGATCCGTTGAACAGGAACGAGCAGTTCGTTTCCTCAACCTGTATTTAGCTGTGTTAACGATCGTCATTATCCGCAAGAAGCCAGGAGCAATAGACGCATTTATCCTATTCAAGGATCGAGCTATTGGCGACGATAATTGGCATACAGTGTGCTGATAAAAAATAAACGATGCAACATTCTTTTCGCAAAATAGCTGCAGGGACTGAGGCGTAACCTCGTGATTCTTCGTGTTAGTAATCATCGACGTAAAAGATTGGCTATTTATCCACGAATTCCACACGATTAGACGCACCTGATTGCTTAATCGAGTTGCCGATAAAATCGCTGATTCTGAAAAAAATTGATTGTAAACTTCCATCATTGTTAGAGTATCAAGCATCCTCGTCTTGTCTGATCGTTGCTCCACGTACCGATATACATCGATAATAAAACAATAGAAGAATTGTTGCGCCTGTGCATTGAATAAAACAGGATAATACAGTCATCCAGCAACAGTTCATAAGCAACGGAGTGGAGAAAAACTAATTTTTGGAATTTTTGTCTGTTTGTCTGCTCGTTTGTACTCGCATCACGTAAAAACTACTGAACGGATCTTGATGAGGTTTTCTTTGTCGTATAGCTTAGTGTCCGCGAAAGAGAACAGAGTACATTTAATCTTCGACCGTTTCGTAGAAGCAGAGAAATAGTCTGGCATCTGAGTTATATGCGCTCTCGTATTGTTTACCGTTTACGTTCTGCTTCTTCCGGAATCGAAGCTTTTTATAATTTAGTGCTTTTTCCTACGAGCAGCAACCTAACTGTTATTATAAAAGATACTGGAAAGGTATTTCATATTCATAAAAATTCATCTGCTTAAAAATTGCTGCGTACATTAGCATTCCACGCGAACGAAGTTGCGTGCGAAGAGCAGTATACAGTACGAAGGTAAATGACTGTGCTATTTTTATTTGTCAAGAGAATAGCAAGCAGTCTAATGCAACTACTTCGATGTTATACGGCGAACAAAGGATCTTAACATCGATTATTGTTGTACAAATTCAATCAGGAATAATTAAATTACGATCATCGGTTTACATTTATCGATAAAACGAATCGCCGCGACGCAAGTAGAAACAGCTTGCTTTTGCTACGTATATTAACGTGGCTTGTCATTAAGCTGTCAATTCAAGAAGTTAATACGCCATCATTAATCTATCTATGGATAAAATCGCGTTCATAAAAGAATAACGGAGAATAAAAAATGTTATGTAACAATTCTCTTTACAAGATGATTTATTCCTCGCGCTTATCTTACATTCCTCGGCGTGTAATCAGTCGCAGCAGCACAAATGTGAGGATTCACCTTTGACGATAACTCGGATGAACGTTGCATAACCTATCACAATGAAAACACAAAATTGAACAAACCTAAGCGCCAATTTACTCGATACACGTGTCAACTAAAATGTAGCATTGGCACTGGCTCGTTGTAAGCGCGTTCGACGTTCTCAGTCAGGTAAGTCCGCAGCATCGAACGGAATTTATCGAGGCTTCTCGAACGAGAGGAATGAGAAACGCGAGAGAACGACAAGGTAACGCTGGATCACGATGCTATTTCCGGCCTGACCGCGTAAAAATCCCTAAAACTCACTTAACGCGATTAAGCCGTGCATTTCCGCGACCTCTCCAGCTTCATCTTCGTAAGAGCTTAATAAAATATTGAAGAAGAAACGGCAAGCAACATGTAGGCAGGCGCGAGACAAAGAGAAAGAAGCATAAGCAAGGCAGGAAGAGTAGGAGGCGGAGGAGGATTGAAGCAAGGATAAACGCGTTAAGTCTGAGAAATTCGGTCGACCTTTGTACACGGCGAGACCGAGTGCACGGCTGGCTATTATGCACTCGAATCGCCGTGAACTCTAATCTCGTCCTGCCGGAACGGAAGAACGTAACTCCTACACTACTCGTCTCGCGTGACAAATATCAGCTCATCTCAGGATTGCACACGGTCCTTGCAACCTTCCTAACGACCCTTTCAACGCGCGAATTATGCATACGCCAGGTTGAAAATATCGTCGTGACAGTCGAAAAGAAATATCTCCAACAAGTGGCTTTTTCCTTCCTGGTGTTTACTACTGACGACTAGTAACCTTGGTTTTTAGAAAATGTTGAATTATTTAGAATGTAGGTTGTCCTCGCGCTTGAAAGACAGCTTATTCCTATCTAAGCATTTTCACCTGTTCGTTCTAGTCCCTTTGTTACTTCTTCTTTTGTTAGTTCTCATCTAGGATCGGCTGTGCTACATATTACACGATGTTTCGATCGGCGTCCTCGAGAGGGAATTTTCGTGGGGATGCCGCAGCATTCGAATCACGAGCAATGATCTAGATAAAGAAGACGGAAGTGGAAGTGTCGCCGAGATAACGTCCTCGGAATGCCTACGCAATAATCTCGAGAATCTTGGGAATCACTCGCGGCAAGCGGAAGCGCCGATGAAGAATGACGAGCTTCGCACAAAAGAACGTTTTGCGTGCTCAACCACGCGTGTAACCACGTCTCGTGCGCAACATTTTCCCGATTAATTTCTTAGAAAATTGAACTGTGTCCGTAGCCAAGGGCGAAGAAACGCGGCAGATCACGGTGCAACACACAGTTTCAGCGAAACGATAAAATTGGTAAAATTGATATTAAGACGAATCCGGTATATCGAGAGATTTGCCTCGAGGCACGCGGTGAAGACTAAACCGTTCGTTTGCGCAACTTTCTCCGCGATTGCTATACTTCCACGACGTGTGGATTAGCACGAGCGTGGAAACTACTCGAAAATTAGCACCTGACGTTATCCAGACTTCTAATCTCGATGTAATTTCTAGCTCGGACTTCGACGTCTGATGCTTACCTCGCCAATGGTCAAGTATCATTATGTTATCTATACTTGAAACTTTGGTCGCTTATTAGCAACACGAAGAAATTGTATCTTTGGCCGGTGTGAAGAGGCTTGAACTCCTAGGAGTGGTTTTATTTGCGTACCACGCTACCTAAATTTAATAGAAAATCAATTTATACCTCTGTCAATAAGATTGAAAGGATGAAAGAACCAGGAGAGAATACTGTTTCGTCTACTAAATTTTGGAATATTATCTTCATTAATTATCGCAATTCGGCTATTTCAAGTTTCCTATTACCAGCTAAAATATTTAGGCTCGTTCGAGTGTTTTATGCTCCACGCTAAAATCTCATCGAAGCCGCCATCATTTCCTGTCCAATAATGAAACGTAAAGATTGCTTATCTAATAATAGAAACCTAGAAACCTGACACGAGAGGACTGGCGAACACGGAAAGATCAAAACCGAAGCGTTAGCGATGCCTGTAAATCGAGGATGCACTTCAAAGATCTTTGGAAATTCCCGCTGCATGGCAGAGACGTGCGCGCGCGCGCTCACGGGTAAGTGGATCTACTACATCACTGGTGAAACATCTTAACCGTATTCAAGGCGCGCGTGCACACACCCGCGATAAAGCTGTTCCAATATGCATTAGAATGCCGTTACACGCCAAGGTGAACGCGGCCGAATAATTTATTTCACCGTCACCGTGAGCTTGCGCGCGCGCGCGCGCGCGTTGCTGCGATCCTCCGAGTCC
>NT_176526.1:499070-508309 GCF_000188095.3 Bombus impatiens | reverse complement strand
TGAGCTTGCGCGCGCGCGCGCGCGTTGCTGCGATCCTCCGAGTCCTACACTTAGCATTTCCATTGCGTATCGTGTCATTTTCGTTGCTACGTTTCCTCCCATCCCGATGCATCTACCACGTAGCTGATGTTTTCCTTTTGTTTAACAAAAATAATTCCCACAGTGGAAGCAAGATGGCGGTCACAAGTTTCCTAACCTGACCTGTACCTAAAGTAACCAACCTAACCTATCTTTCGATCGCTCTATTCTCGTTGTTTCCCAATTAAAACGGATGCAAATCGGTACACGCGTTCCTGGAACGCTCATCCATCGGCTCTGTTTCCTTTTGCTACTCACCGCTATGAATCGTTCGTACTTCGGTCAGTCTGAAAATATACCTGGTTGTAAAACGTTCGATGAGGTCTTGGTTCGACATACATAGCACGTTACGGATGGTAATTTTAGCCGATCGTTTCGGAATCTCGTGGAATATGAATAGAAGTATTTCACCGCATTGCAATTCTCTTGGCTAATCCTATTACCATAGATTCTATGGCATAGAACGATTTGCTTAGAAGCCGACAGACAGTCGCGATCACTCTTCGCTGCACGACTACGATTTTCTAGTGACAGTCGAAGACGCACAACCGTTCGATCATGGCGCATTCCTCGCTTGGATGCCACAGAGATGGCTCTCCCTGGGTCGGCTGGCGTTCGTCAGCCTCGTAAATATCGCAATTCGAAGCCTGCCACACAGATTCCATCGCGGGGAGGTCGATGATACCCGCGGCAAGAGGCTCACGCAGTCCTCTATGCCTTCTAGTGGCAATTTAAAATCGCTTGACGAGCGAGTCGTTGACGACATTCGGGTCATGCCAGCGATAATCCCTGACTCGAGTGCTGGTCGATCCTTTGATCCGCTGTCTTTTTCACCAAGTTCGATGATTAGCCGTGTACATATCGGTTTCTGGTAGATTCAAAGGTCGAACTAAGCACCATTTTCTATATTCCCCGGCAAAAGTTTCTACGAATTACAACAAAACAAAAGAAATCTGCTTTTGATCCACCAGCAAAATCGTTTGAGAGGTTATGTTTGATCCTTCGTATCAGGTCCAAGGTTGGCAATGGCACACACGTTCTTTGATGTATTACGATATTGATACACTTAAACTGAGAATAATCCGAGAGAGGATATTCTTGTAACATTGATTAATGTACATTGTGATAAATAAATAACTGTATCTTCCAAGTTATTTTTTTTGGACGTTTTCGCTGGTAGCCAGACAGATGGGTAAAATCGCGAAGGTCTCGCGGTTTTTGATCAAACAAACAAGTTTGTAACAAATGGCTTATACAGAGGATCGAAATGGGTCAAAAGTCGTATGCGTGTTGGGAAAACAGGCTTTAACTCAAGAATAAGTGCGATCTGCCGCAGTAAATCAAATTTACCTGTAAATCTGATTTTCATGCGATGGTTTAAGAAAAGATTTTCCAGACAACCAATTCGGCCAGTTATACTTTGATTAAATGCCTTCGTGTTGGACAGCCTCGATCCACGTGTCGTACGTTTCATCGATCGCCACGCTCTGGATAAGCCTGAGACAAGTGGTGGGAAGGTGAAATTCGATAGACAACCAGGGAACATGTGTGTTTCTGGAAAAGTATGTTTACCGCCAAGCACGAAAGTCAGCCAGAAAATCTAATAACTGCGCAGATCAAATATCTCGGGCAAAGGAAAACGTAGTTTCGACCTAGAGGCAGTGTTCGCTCGACGAAAAAAATCTTCTTGATCAGCGGTTCTAGATTGGGTCAAGTTTAGGTTAGGTTTGAGTTCAGATCAAATTAGCTCGCGCTTTGCCATTTATTTATATTTGATGGTTAGATCTGAGCTCAGTTTCGCTTTAAATTAACCAAAATTGACAGAACGACAGACTGTCAGACCAAATGTTGAACGTGGGTCGGATTTGAGTTTAGGTTAGGTTAAGATAACAAGATGTCAGCTTACGCGAAGTCTATATACTAACTAAGTCTACGTACTAACTAATTAATTTTTCCTTGGGTTTGAAATCGGATCAGATAAAGTAAAGATGAAGATAGCGAGACACTGTTAAACTCTCAGACAATGATCGAATTAAGTTTGAAATTAGAAATTCGATTCTTTCAGGTTTTAGCGAATAGAAATTAGAACGTCAAGCCATCCGTACTCCTTTAACCTCCATAACCTTACCGGGCCCGGTCAAACGAGCGGTTTCAAAATTTCATGTTCAATTCCAATGAACAAAAGAAACAACGACGAATGTACAACTTTGAACAAAATTTTGAAACCGGTCGTTTGACCGGGTCTGGTAAGGTTAGTGCTGCGATGAAGACTGACACGATATAGGAACGTGAATTGCTCGTCCATAATAGAGAGCTAAATTCGGATGTCAATTAAGCGAAGGTGACAAGATGACAGAATATTACTGGTACGTTTCTATGTAAGACGGTCCATCTGTTCTCGAATCCTTATGAGAACTTTACAAAACGGAACTCGGTGGCCCATCGGCGCTCGCACACCTCCGGGATGGAACCCAACCTCGGAAGAAGACTGCAGACCGAGCCGATATTTATTTGTCAAGGATAGAAAAGCAGCAGGAAGCCGTGGATAAGGAGCGAACCACAGGTTACCAAATAAATCTTCTCAACGGCGCAGGAAGTAGCGGCATCTAAAAGAGACCGGAAGTGGTACGTCATGGGCTGCCTCGTGCAACCAATCGAACGTTCCTCGTACAAGTGCTAACGATTAATCAATGGAAGAGCCAGAAGAAGAATGCTTTCAGGTCTGGCGACGAATCGAAGGGAAACTGTATCCCTCGGGACGGAGGTTGCAAAACTTGTCAACTCGATCGGATTTGCCAGGCGTTCCACGCCGATAGTCTTCGTAGTCTGGCGAAACAATTTGCTCGTATCGACTGGAAAACAGCACGGAAGAACGGATACGAAAGGGAAGAGGCTCGAGATACTGCAACTTAAATAGTCTCCGAGCTGGTTAATACCTCGATGAACGTTCTGCATTGCTCGTGCAGAGAATCAATTTGGCTTTTCATAACGTCGAGCAACGATAAGACACAAGTTTCTTCTCGTTTGCTGGATCGACGAGGGACGCTATAGCGGTCGTCAAAAACTATCGGCAAAGTGTACTCCGACAGAGGAGGCTGGCAATGTCGAGTACGTTCGAATATCCGAAAATAACCACTTACATTCGGGTCGAAAGAAGGATCATGAATAAGTAAGGCGAGTGTTATGCTCATCCACTATCAGACTTCGATTTTCTATGGAAATTTCACGTCGAGTATTAACGTATTTCGTAAAGTCTATATTTGTTTGACGAGTTTCTTACAGATTTAGGTTACATCGTGGCATTAATCGTTAGACCTACGAGTCGATCGAAATAAAACCAGCGATGCTACGTTGCTTACTAGGGTTTCGTGTGCGTAGACAGGATCCAGATTTAGGCAAATCAATAATTTGCAGCTACTTCTTTTCTTATTCGTCTTTTTGCTTTTTTGATATCGTGTAGCTTAAAGTCGTGCCTTCTATTATATAACTGGTGGCTGCGATTAAAACGTAATTAAGACGTAACCATCCCGTAAATGCAGTGGCTAGTTATCGATTACACAGGTGATAAAATTCTTCTGAGAACAGAGTCACGTCGTTTTTCTCTCTTTTACATCGTGCAATTTTTCCAATTAGTCTGCGCTGATATTCTGCGAGGAGGCAGAAAAATCAGCGAAATATTAAGAATTGCAACAAGATCGCCAGATCCACTAAGTTTCACTTAGAGCAACGTAGTTTTACTTTGCCGGAATTTATCGAGGAATTCGTCGATACTCTACCACGAATTTCTGGTATCTTACGAAGCAACGTAATTGCAGGTCGCTGGTAACCAGCTATAATTTGCCGAAAGAAATGCTCTTTGGCCAGTAACAGCGGGTATCTCTACTTATAAATATAAAACAATATTTTTCCAATTGCCTCGCATTTTACATCTGACAATTTTTATCCAAAATATCACACGCTCGTTTAAGTTATTGTTTAGGAAATAAATCGGTCAGAGCGGTCGAAATTAGCGGTCGGAATAATCGGCAGTCGATTAATTGGATGATTCGAGGACTCGATTTGTGGGTGAGTGACGTGAAGAAAGGGCAAGACCAACGGAATACTCTCTCTCTCTCTCTCTCTCTCTCTCTCTCTTTCTGTCTTTCTGCAGCCCCCGAAGAGTTTACATTTTAAATACCGCGGGAAATTCTCAGCATACACCGAGATTATTCGCTGGGAAGGGAAAAACGCGATTTATGCTTTCTTTGCCCGCTACGTTTCTTTTATTCGTCGCCTTTTTCTTATTCCGCTTCTCCTTTCGGACCACAGAAGAGGGAAAAAATCTGCTCATGCATATTGCACGGGCGAACGAATCGGCGAAGGATTTAATTACTCCACCGTAGCGCGATTATAGTCGGCGGATCCTTGAATATTTCGTACATTCCGCAAGATTATTCTTTCACCAGGGGGAATGTCCTTCCGCCGCTTAATTTAGCCAGAACCAGGTTTGCCCTACCGAGGTCAACCCGGTCACCATGGGCAACGAGTATTGTTCGAATATCCACGTTGTTTCCACTTATTTCTCTCGACTGATCCGAGAAATAATCCACGAGGCAAATGACTTATACCGAAGCCTAAAGGAATTGTTGCAAGTTTAACTTTGAACCTGCTACAGTTCCAGCTAAGGGCATCTGCGATTATTAAACAGACGCTAGATATTTTTGGTAAAATGAAACTTTTATTCAGGCAGACACATACTTCTTTAACGTTAGAACTACCACACCAGTGAAATTGACTGGTTTTACAATTCTATTTTAAAATTCCTACTTCGTGTTATATTTTTTACCGCAATGGTGTAATGATAACTAAAAGAATAATATAACGAATTTAATTTTGTTTTTTATGTATCCAATAGCAGTGAAAATGACCGGCACTTGTCAAAGTGTACAGGAGTCCTGTAATCTGTTTATCGAGCCCCAATTAGCCAGTTTCCTCGTTTTCTACAACTTATCACATGTTTTTCAAATTTTTACCGCGTATCATTCGATACGAGGATGTCAGTTATCAGGAAAATTCCGGATGGACCGCTGGATCGCTAGATGCTAACGCTGGAAATACCACAGCAGTGAAAATGACTGGTTCTACGATTTTACAAATGTGTCAACCCTCGTTCAGGGAACCCAAATGGATTAATACTAGCAATAATGTACCACGTAACATGGAATTGCCTCCGTAAGAAAGAATAAATCAATAAATATACAAATATTCTAGTATTACGTATTTTTTAAACCAGTCATTTTCACTGGTTTTGGTAGAAATAGCTACGTGTCGACTATCGGTAGGTCTGTTAGTCACAGAGGTTTGCGGTCCTAGCGTGAAACTTGATCCAACCGAATCCTACGACTGTCGACTGTTTTAAATCTATCGAGTAACGTAGAGAACACGTTACTAAGCAGAACCACGAACATTTGTACGTCTTTGAAAAAGCCCGAGAGACAAGTTAAAACACGACGCGGCTCTAAACTCGGCCCACGTCGCACACCTCGTTAGCGGAAGAAGACGTTAGCGTGTTAGTCAGAAAGGTTCTAACACGAGCTGCAGGCCTAATCTTCCTACAGTTAGTCAAATCATTCGATGTGAGATTCGATCGATTTGAAACTGAACTCGCAACGCAAGCTAACTTCCGTCAGTTTTGACAACGCGGAACACGAGAGGCCAAGATATTATTTTCAACTATCGTCGATCAGAAACGACGCCAGCTGGATCGTTAAATCGCCTGGCGTTTATAAATGGACAGAAAAGTGGCCAAGAGCTGGCAGATTTTTCACTGGTATTTACAAAATTTACGAGCTAATAAAAACGATCATTCGACGTTAATTATTCCAGGGGGCGGGTAACCCAGATTTCACGGCTTCGTCCAACGGATTCGCCAGAATTGCGCCAGAGGTGAGAGGAAAATCGTGGGTAGAGGGGAAAAGGAAAAACACCGGCAAGACTTAAATAGAAAGAAGGAAAGAGAGAGAGAGAGAGAAACATGGAAAAATCTGCTCGTATGGCGTAAAAAAATGTTCTCGTGTGGCGTTTATGCGAATAACTGCGACCAATTTGTGACCACCGGTTTATGGCCGGCCAAGTATGCGGCTGACGTAAAATCGTCCACGTTTTATTTTACCGAAAGAAACTACGCTGAGTTAAATCGGCGACGGTTTTTAGAAAATTGAAAATAACAGAAATTTTTCGTATCTTTTGTCACCGCCATCTAATGACAAAATCGATGAATATTAGTCGGCTATGAACTCGTTAGAGCGTCCCACGAAAGTCACTCGATCGATTCCCAGTCGATTTTCCTTTGTTCAAATTGCTGGAAAATTGCAGAACCCGCTGCAACAATGCATAGGCTGGTACAACAATGTAAAGAAATACAAATACATAGTCGACTGTAATATCTGCCATCTTCCTCGACGAAGCTTTTAATAAATCTTGCTGAGGGAGATTCTGGGAACAAGGCGCGCCGATTGTTTTACCGAAAGCGAACGCCCCGACAACAGCAGGCAACAGGCCGCCCCGTGGCAAATGAAAAACCGATGCCTGGCCGGCACGTGACGAAGGGTGAACGTCGATCACGTAAAAGAAGGAAACTGGCCGCGACAAATCGAATTATCCCGGGTACGGGGGCGATGGTTGGAAGGAAGAAGGCATAAACAAAGCCGATCGTTAACGCCGGTTATGGAAGTTCCCGGTTTGCCAGCCATTAGACTCGTTGCAGTTCCTCAACTTCGCTCTGCTTTATCGCGCAATCGTAAACGTATTAATAAATAATAAGGAAGCTTCCGCCTGGATTAACGTTACGACCTCGTCTTACACGTTAGCTTAGCTTTTTATCTTCTTCCGTCTTTTCTCCTTTCTTTTTTCTTCTTTTTTTCGTGTTCTGTCGCGTTCGCAACCAGCTTTGCGATCAGTCGAGGTATCAGGCGTCGTTAACCGTGGCGATAAAGAATTACGCAAGAACGTCGGTTCACGAACATGGTTTTCGCTTGGACTCGAGGCTGTTTGCTGCTTACACGAGTTTGATCGAAGCGGCAAACGACGAATTGTCCCTGCGCTCGTGTTCGATCTGATGAAGGGAGTTGCGAATCTTTGAAGAAGTAACGAGAACGCGGAACGTATGACGCGCGGAGAGCAAATTAGAAAGGACGCGAGTTGCGAAGCAAAGAAGAGTATATCGTCCTGGTATTTCGTAAACTTTGCTGTTAGAGCTGCTCTTACTGCCAACATGAAAAATGTGGCTTTCGTTGAATAGCCAGGTTACCGTACGGCGCACGAATGGCGAATTAGTGGGCACAGAGTGGAAGTGGAAGCAAAGGAAAAGAGAGAAGGAAGAAAAAAAGGGAACTGAATGTAGGAAGAAAGGAAGAATAGGAAGAAAGAGGAGGGAAAAAAGGGGGAAAAGAAAAAAATGAAACGAAGAAAGGAAGAGACTGAAGAGACAGAAGAAGAAATGGGAATTGCAAGAAGAAAGGAAAGGTACCGGAGTGCATAAATTACGTGCTGTTTGAAACACTTATTCGTACTTTATGTTTCTACGTTGCTACGTGATTGTGTCAAATAGAACATATTATTTCAGGATTCTTCGTACATGAGACAAATTTCAGTTAGAACAATAATTGGCGTGCTTCGTCGTTCAAATGTTAAATGGTTTTCCCCTTCTTTTCTTCTCTTTTTTTTTCTTGCCTTGTCGTTTTTTCTCTGTTTCTTCGAGTTGATCGTTCGTAAAACTTGGTTGAAAGGTATTAAAGATGAAACGGTCGAAGGGGGTGACCGTCGATCGAAGCTGGAAGCTGCGTCGTGTCAACGAGAATTTACGACGTCCGTTAATGGAACGATCTCGCAGTTTGATTTCAATGGGCTTGGAATACGAACGGACACGGGATTGAAGTCCTTTTCATTCGGAAATAATGACAAGGTGTCATCAATATTCGCTATCAACTACCGCAGTTCGATATATCTCTTTCGATCTGACGAGCTGCACGATTACGCTTTGCGTATCCTTCCAACGATATAAAAATCATTATAGCGATTTGCAACCAACTCTGTATGATCGAATCCGAACCTAGAGATTGCAATAGAGTTTCAACAGAATCTCAATCTCAATGAGATTGTAGGAAAAAGTTTGAAATGTCTCTGACAAGTGTTGGGAGTCTATGTTCGAGTTACTGAATTTTGGAATATTTTATTTCATTGTTAATATTCTTGGAGATTGGCAAATTTTAAATCTGACTTAGATCAAGCCTACAAACTTTCGCAAACATTGAAAGATTTCATCCAAACCTAGAGTTTCAGCAGAACCCCAACATGATTGAGACTGTAGGAGAAAGTTTGAAACCTCTCTGACAAGTGTTGGAACTATACGCTTGAATTACTGAACTCATGAGTCATTACCACCTAATGACAAAATCCGCAATCACTTAGTTGCCAACCCAATAGTAAACTTGTGCGCTCCTGAGTGTGAAAACCTAATGACAAAATCCGCAATCAATCCGCAATCACTTAGTTGCCAACCCAATAGTAAACTTGTGCGCTCCTGAGTGTGAAACTTCGAATATGAATGTTACGCTTGTCGTACTGCTTTTTCGCCCATTCAATGTACGTTTAGACAACGTGCAACTGCCTCCTTATTGGTGCAAGCTCTTCGATTTTGATGGGAATCGCGCGGATTATATCTAAGCTTCTTTGTGGCGCGTCGAAGGAGTAAATACTCGAGATCACGAGAATGGGTAGAAGAAGAATGCGCATCGACGTAATTTAAAAAAGGAATTTTCGGTATCTTTTCGCGGTAATTTATCAAGTAACTGGTAAAAATGTTCATTGTTTTGAAAGTATCGACTGTACACATACAAAAATACCAAAAAGAAACAATTTATAGGAACACAAAGTTTCTTACTATTACTATAAGTATTTAATATTCATTGTTCTGAAAGTATTGACTGTACGCATACCAAAATACCAAAAAAAAAGAGAGAAAAACAATTTGTAGGAACACAAAGTTTCTTACTATTACTACAAGTATTTAATACCCATTGTTCTGAAAGTATTGACTGTACGCATACAAAAATATCAAAAAAAAAGAGAGAAAAACAATTTATAGGAACACAAAGTTTCTTACTATTACTACAAGTATTTAA
>NT_176526.1:485428-496926 GCF_000188095.3 Bombus impatiens | reverse complement strand
GAAACAATTTGTAGGAACACAAAGTTTCTTACTATTACTATAAGTATTTAATACTCATTGTTCTGAAAGTATTGACTGTACGTATACAAAAATACAAAAAAAAAGAGAGAAAAACAATTTATAGGAACATAAAGTTTCTTACTATTACTATAAGTATTTAATACTCATTGTTCTGAAAGTATTGACTGTACGTATACAAAAATACAAAGAGAAACAATTTGTAGGAACACAAAGTTTCTTACTATTACTATAAGCATTTAATACTCATTGTTCTGAAAGTATTGACTGTACGCATACAAAAATACCAAAAAAAAAGAGAGAAAAACAATTTATAGGAACACAAAGTTTCTTACTATTACTACAAGTATTTAATATTCATTGTTCTGAAAGTATTGACTGTACGCATACAGAAATACAAAAAAAAAAAGAAACGAAACAATTTGTAGGAACACAAAGTTTCTTACTATTACTATAAGTATTTAATACTCATTGTTCTGAAGTATTGACTGTACGCGTACAAAAATACCAAAGAGAAACAATTTGTAGGAACACAAAGTTTCTTACTATTACTATAAGCATTTAATACTCATTGTTCTGAAAGTATTGACTGTACGCGTATAAAAATACCAAAGAGAAACAATTTGTAGGAACACAAAGTTTCTTAGTATTATATATAAATATTTAATGTTCATTAGCCTGAAAGTATTGACTGTACGCGTACAAAAATACCAAAAAGAGACAATATATAGAAACACAAAGTTTCTCAGTATAATATACTGTTAACTATATATAAGTATCATAGAGACCTCTGAAAGGACGAGTGAAACAAGCGCCACTTTCAATGATGAGAAAACCAGGAGATAAATGCTTAAATTACAGACAGATTAGTAGTAGATGAAGACAGATATCGCACGCAGTGTACAAGATGCGTCAAGAGAGGGAAAAGTTTTGTGCAAATAATGGAACCATTGCTAGAAACAACAACAATAAATATACGTCAACGTAAATATATGGCGAAGATAAGATTTTGATAAACGTCAAGGTCTAGCGAATAGAATATAAAAACGCAGCATATCTCGCATATCTCTCGTTTTGTTTAATTAATTCCTTGGTCAGAAACTGCAATAATAACTATACATACGGCAATGCCCTAGAAATCATGATACGATCGATAAGGCAATAATTCTACGTGAACAAAATATATGTTTATAAATATTGATGTTCTATAAATATTGTATTGCATTAATAAATATTAATATTTGTAAAGATTTAACCTATATTTTCCATTTATTTATTCATTTATAAATCCTTAATACGTCGTCTTGTCCTCGATGGAATCCAATTTGAAAATTCCTCTGATATATATCAACTTAGCTGATTGCAAACTGAATATGAATGAACAAAAAGCAGATTATTCGGCGCGTAAATGATAAGTAAAGAGCGTGGAATACAATTTTTCTGTTTGTGACCTGGTTTCCCGGAAAGTAAAATTTGAACATGTTATATTAAGTATTTGATAAATGAAAATATTGCTTCCTTGCAAATGGCGCGTCCCGCGAGCAAACTTTATTCTACGTTTTCCATTTTTAGTTTCGCGGCTAAAATAACTTCTTGTCGATTATCTGCTCCCGTCTAGTTCGGACATAGGCAAAGCAATATGTATGTGTTTCACACAGAAATACGAACAAGTACACATTTAGATATAACGCAAGTAGCTGATATCACAATTAATTTATACAATTATAAAGAATTTAGAGGATAAGTAACCTTTACAAAACGCCGTAGTCGACACTGATTAAAAATGGTCACAATGACGATTAAAAATCGTCACGATGGCGATTAAAAGCTGACGACGAAAAAATGACGATAAGATTGTGTAAATGCTGCGAGCGTTCGACTACGCCATTATTTTAAACGTTACTACTCTAAATTCCGTAGCTACGTCACTTACTTAAAAATATCTGAATGTGTACCACACGTATTTCTCAGTGAAGCACATACGTACAGCTATTTTCTTTTCTTTTTTTTTTTTAGCTTTGGTCAGTTTTAACTTGGTTGTCGGGTACCGTTTTCTTAAAATATTTATTTAGTCGAATCTTTCTCTTCTACTTTAATTTTTCTTCACACCGAGACGAAACCTACAGGTAAGTACGTTATACGTAATAAGGAAAACGGTAGACACATTCCTTTCCTGAATTCAGCGATTTAACGACGCGGTATGCACGTTCTTTTCGCATTTCTACCTATATCTCCCGCCATTTTGCTTTTCCTTCCTTTTTTTCTTCGATATTCCTACATAACCTACAACACTCTGCCGGGACGAATCGATCGAAACCTGCAAAGTCTGAATCGGTTGAAACGTTTTTAAGTTACACAAACGTAAGCACAGACAGAGACATCTACATACATACATAGGTTAAAGCCAAACACGATACCTCTTTCCTCTTCTCCTAGCACAGTCGGCTAAAAAATTGTATTGTACGTTTTCGACTTGGTTTTTGACGTAGGATCGCCTGTTTGCCGACGCTGCAATGATCGCTAGGGCAGGCTGCGTTTAAAAGAGAAGCCGACAGTGAAAGAAGCGATGCAATATACGCCCCGCACTAGCGATGTCATGTAGCAGGCGTCACGACGAATGAAAATCGTGACGAACGCACGATGCTACCTCGCGGAAGAAGAACGCGCATTGTTTTACATTGCTCAAAGCACAGAAACGTGTAGAAAACTGTGCCACGTCTCTAATATGCGTGTCTATGGAACGACGCTTCGTGGACGTATGTCTTCGAACTTAAGGGATACGATGACTGGAATCTGGCGGCGAATAATGCCGAATGAAGGACTATTTCTTCGAATTATTCGATAATGGAAAATGTCGTGTCACTGACCAAAGCGTTATCGATGGAGTTTATAGTATTAGGTTATCCCGAAAGTTGCTTTCGTTTTAGAAGAAAATAATAGATGCAACGTTCTTCGTTTCGCATTATTTTATCGAATTATGATCGATTCTGTAATAATAGAACAAAAGATAATATGAAACTATTATTTCCTTATGAAACAAAAGCAACTTTCGCGATAATCTGATATAATTGTATTAGCTGAAGTATAAATTTAGGGGCTGAATTCGAGATGTTGAGGTTAGCCGAGCGCCGTATTATCCGAAGTGCTTTGAACTTTACTCTGACTTCATTCTTTTCAAACAATTTTAACACAAACAGTGTGAAAGCGTAAATAGTCTATTGTGAGAGCTGTTGATCGAACTTTCGACCAATTAAATAATTAAGAAACCTAAATACGTGTATAATGTAACATTGTCAAAATATTTTCTATCTTTTTATTGTACGATTTACCAAAATATAATAAAATCCTTTCCGTATTATCCGAATTTTTGAATAATATTCCCGCGATCGCGTCATTTAGGATAATCGAGATTATTCTATTGTACTCGCAATTGACTCGAGGAACTTTACTTTTCGGTCCTTGGTTATCGATAGGTTTTTGGTTACTGGTATCAATTACGCCTATTTTATCAACACTGACTTACCAACCACCAGCCATGGTAATGGTATAATGGCATAATAGTATAATATTGTAATAGTACAATAACTCGCCGTGATAAGCAGTCGCGAAATTCTGACGCCAGATAAGATGGCGTGAGAGCAGCGAGAGCCAACAGCTAAACAATCTCGGCAATTCGAGATGTGTTGTCTTTAGAGTGAGTGAAAGATACCTTATCATATTCGTACGGATATGTAGAAAAGACGGTATGCATGAGCACTAACAATCATTTATCACAATGCTCGCAGAATCACAATTACGATTGTCATGTAACTTCATTCGCGGCCGTGATCGTTATTCTCGATCTTGACTGAGTTATTTTTCATGAAACACTTCGACGTAGCTCGCGTGAAACGTAGATTTAAAGTTACAACGTTACGGTCCCCTCTTATGGCGTAAATTTTACTTCGTTTCGTATTGAAAGTAGAAAATAATCCAATTTTCTCTCTTTTAACTTATATCGGCATTTCAAAGAGTAAAACGTTAATTCTTCCTCCCGATTTCAGAATCGTAATACATATTCATCCGATATCGTTAACATAAAATATACGGTTTATGCGATGCATGCAAAGAACAATTATCCAGTCTATTCTTCATTGAAAAACCACCGTGATTGAGATCGTACGTGATCTAATTATTCATGTCACAAACAGCAATTCACGCCATCTTCATAGTAATACAAATTAGAGCTATTAGGTTGTGCTGAACATAACAAAGATCCAGGGACCAAAGAAAAAAAAAGAGAAAAGACGAAACGTAATCCGCTACGACGTGTCTCGTTAATTTGTCGCACGATGTCGCAGTGTTAAATTGACTTGTTACCTCTAAGACAGAACTGAAGTCAAAATGGTCAGAGTTAATATACGACTTTACTACTTTTCGTAGATGCAATCGATTCTTACGAGCATACAGATTACGACGTTTAAATGAGTCATTGCTCGGAATGATATTCATCGGAATACACATCTGCTGTAACCATAACCTTATACGGTCTCAGATAGCGAATAGATTAACGTAGATGATAATACGATTAAAAAATCTCTTAGAAAAAGGACAATAAGGAAAAACAGTGGATAGAATAAAATACTTTATCTGAATTTCCAAGAATTTCCAACCTTATTACTTACTAATTAATTTCTACCAACTACGTTATCTACTTTAACGCATTAAAACATAGTCAGCTACTTGATTGTTATAAACAAACATACCTGCGTAACAATAAAACGTCTGGCACACCACGGTGTCCAAATATTCGCGAGCCACTCTACGCGCAACTCTTAATTCGCTGCTTTCCTAAAGTTTTTATTGTACAATCCTCTGCAAACTGCTTTTCCCTATTTCAACCCGACCATGCAGTTACATACCACGCTTAAACTACGTAACTGCATTATTACTGTACCACCATAATCAATCGACTGCCTGTTAACCTAACTCTGTCCCGTTTCCTCCGAAATTAGGCTGCCCTGACACCCACGAATGGGCGCTAAAGCCGCCAGTTACTTTAGATAGCCTCCGGTGCGCGGAGCAACGTAAAAACGCCAAACAGGACAGCATGAAAATTCGGTTGCTCATCTAGGAACAGCGGTGCGGTTGCGAATCCTTTTCACCTAACGATAATTTATGCCGTGGATGATCGACCAGCTAGTACGAGACGGAGTGTACAGAGGTCGAGTGTGTGCACTGGCTGAAAAGAGACACAACTGTATATACGCCCTGTACGCGGCAAGCAACGGTCTGCGCGATTGTTTCATCCCGAAAATGATATTCACGGGCCGCCACGCAGCCAGCTCGTAAAAGGACTCTTTTCTTTCCCTCTGTTTCCTCCCTATGCCTTTCTCTCTCCCTTGTTCTACCATCCACGCGTTTAACCCGCTGCCTCGTCCTTTTCTCTCGCTGTCGTATTTTTTAGCAAGAGCAACAGCGGCGTAGGGTTTACCCTGAAAATACATCGCGGCCCCTAGCATCATGCAATTAAACGCGAGTACGTTGGAGCCGCGGCACAAGTGGTGGGGATGCTAGTGGAAAGAAGAACACCGATAGGGCAGATGGGCGAGGAGTGGGGGGCAGTTGGCGGGTAGAGAAAAATCTATCGTCAGGGTGAACGACGCTAAACAGTGGACGCTTTGTCGATGACAAGTGCGAATCTCCGGTGGCTTATAAAAGTCGTGAAAATCATCATCATCTGCCTTCCGTTCGCTTTGAGACTTACATTAATCAAAGACGTCCGCTACCCGCTCTTTTCGTGTATGTCGTCATTTTCATATAACGAACCCCCTTTTCAGCGCACACCAGAGATATTTCTATTAAGTTTCGCGCGATTCTCCGCCAGCCTTTGTCCCCTTTCGTAACGCAAGTTAACACAATTTCCAGCGAATCTTCCTTCGAGATGGAGGTTCGAGCTTCGATTTTTCTTTCCATTTAATTCGTGGTTCGGATAAGCGTTCATTTGACTCAGCTTAACTCGTAATTTTATTTACTAAGGACCAAGCAATGGTTCGTCGTATTGTTAAAAATATCTCGATTTCTCGACATCTTTTGCAATTTCTAGAATCTGGTTGGGGGGGGGGGATGCGACGAGGAAGCTATCGGGCGAAGTTTTTGGAATTCTTTCGCTGAGTCGCAAGGTCAAGACGTAGATTCGATAATGTAGGTCGATCGACGATAATGTAGATCGAAAAGAATATGGCAAACGAAGCGTCGTGTTTATACAACGATCGCCTGAACTGGGTTAAGCTGTACGCTAAGTTTAAGGTCTAGGTTACCTTTAAATTAGTTTCACGTGGATCGAATGCTATTTACGGGTGGGTTAAGTTAATACGATTTCTCGTAAGCAACAGTTTCAAATACGCTACGTTTAACTCAGGTTTGATATATCGTAAATCTCAGGTTCGAGCTATGCCTGGAATAAGCTGCGATAGACACAACAACTACGAATTCCAATTTAATCTGACATCGACCCGGTTAATTTTATCTTCGGTTTTAAGTCGCCTGAATTTCACTCCACGCTAAATCTGAAGGTCTGTCACAGTTATATCTGCGTCGTAAATTCATTTTGAATAGAATTTAATCGAATCGTGTTAGGTCGGCGAGATAAAATTCCTGGTGCAACCCTTCGTGGAAACGTTTCACGCGATTTTTCGTCGCGTTAGGGAACAAACGGCCGCGCAATCGATACCGACGACGCCTTCGAGTGCTCTTCATTAATGCATAATGCGAGGAGGCGCACGATACGATTTCGAGAACGAACGTAAGTGAGATTTTCGCTCTGGAGCTAACCCTGACGTTGGAACAACCAAATCCGACAACAGTTTTTTCCATCGTTCAACCAGATTCCATTGAAAATTCATTTCGGGCCGGATCCAACCGGTCTCCACACATTTATTATGCAACATAAAAATATCACATCGAATGATCCTCCTCATCGATGGACAGCTGATATTTATACACGTAAAACTGTTTCACATTATGCAAACAAAATTGTCAAATATGGGACACATGCATAATACGTAAGATGGAGTGGAATTTGGTCGATATAATTCTAGTTATATTATTGAAACTTTTTATATTAATTAGAACATTACTGATTCAACTTGATTTATAATTCGATTTATAATTATGTGACGCGATGAATATTTAAATTTATGTCATTAGCGTTAAACTTCGATTGACTTATTGATTACCGACTCGTAATTTATTTATGTCCTTCCTTCTTCCTTTCTTCAACATTCCTTATAATATTATATAATAATGCAGTCGAATACATTAATAGCAACTCCCTTCACTACACAGCTTAAAATTCTCCTTTCGAGGATTTAATAAACGATTTACAAATAAATATGACGAAATCGAATATTTTCTACTCGAACGAATATTTTCTATTAGAAAAAGAAGCGGACTCTGAAGAAGGTATTCCCTCCGACGACTTACTAATATCGCGCTTTGCAAAAATGTTTCCATCAATTTAATAGACAATTAGATTCTAACAAAATGAATCCGACGAACTCTAATATTTTTTATTCGAAACGTATATTAAGATACCCTGAAAATGTTGATCAAATTTCTAGCTACAATTTTCTTTTTCGTAAAATGTATTCATTACAGAAATATAAATTCCCCATACAAGTATGCAATTTCTATACAAAAGATGAAAACCTGACTTATCGACAGACTGCGGATTTTTATGCGTTCGTACAACATTTGAGAACGCGCATAATATGAAACAAATATATACAATATTCTGAGCGTAATGTTTCCTGTAATATCTGGCCGGTAAAGTAATTTCCCACAAAAGTCCTACTTTTTTTTTCTTAATTATATCCTCAAACATACGAATTTACACGAAAATCCGCAGCCTATTCATCGCTATTCCTCTGGTTGAAAATCTTTTATTCCATTGGTAACATTAATTTCGCTATTTAAACAGGAATTCAACGCAAATACCTAGATTCGTCGGTAAGAGATCGCGACACAGAGTGAGGTTAGGTTCAACAGGTGCATAAATCAGCAAAGATTCGTGGTAGTTACCTCTGTTCCATGGATGATAAGGTCTTCTCTGCCTCTGGCCGAGGTTCGACTGTGCCAGTGCCAGCAAGAGCAAAAGAACCACGAGAAATCTCCTCGCCGGAAGTCCCATTTCACTCTCCACTATCGTTTACTAGCGTCTCATTTGCCGCGGACGATCTTCAACCGATTTTCCTCCGTTCTTCCCCCGATTGGCTCTCTTCGCACAGGGCGGGATGATTTCATCAACTGAATTCAATTTTCCCGATTAACAGATCAGTTCTCTCAAGGATTAAGCCTGGACGACACCTTCTTCGAGGTTTTAGGGTTACGAAGTATCTGGTATTTGGAGTGTCTGTCGAATCGCAAGTCTGGTATCGTTTAGATCTTTCGATCGCGTTGAACGTTTCGTTTTAAGCGGCTGGTGTTCGATAAGTGACTCGCGGAATCTGTTAATAATCGTTCGCTACAGAGCAACTGCCCTACAAACGCAACAACTTGGAAATAACCTGCACTTTTTCTTGCACTGGACGAATACAATTTGGTAGCGTGAAAATTGTAATATTCCGATTAATCAATCATCGAGTAACGGATATTGTTGCCCGTCTGGCTATGACTCGACGTTGATGAGCTTTCTATCGACCCTTTCGCTATGACAAATTTAGCCAAAGAACGCTACCGCCATTACAACACAGATTGAACAACGTCCGGTGTATTTTTTCGGCGATATAAATGAGACTCGAAGACGTCGAAAATTTTATGGCTTCAACAGCTGGATTAATAAATCGCAGACAGAGTAGAAAAAAAGCGTCCTTCGTAGATGTTCGATTCGATGAAATTTCTATTAGCCCTTTCGCTACGATGGAATTTGAGGTTAAGGGCGACGCTTTAATTATTGCGAGAATATTATATCAGCCTAATTTCGCCTAGACAACGTAATTAAACATTTGATATCTTTATATCAATTTTTACATTGATAACGACCGAGGAATTGATTGGAAGAAATTACACAAGAACCTGTAACATACAAAGTTGCATGATCTTTTTCATGGTTTAAGATAATACGACCGTTGGCTGTACAGATAAGGACGTTTGCAAGGTCCAACTGCGGATAAAAGTTGGCAAGAACTGCAGTTGCAAAGAACAATGTATCGACTGGCGTATTAGTGGATAATAAATTTCACGTTTAACGAGACGTTTTACATCGTTTATCGAGAATTTTGTTCGTTTAACAACAAATTGGGAATTCAATATCGGCGAAGACTTTGCGCCAGGCGAAGAAAATTTTCAATAAACGAGACGAAACGTCTCATCAACTATCGAACCTAGGGCTAATAGTCGCTAACACGCTTCTTCTTTTCCAACTTCCTTCCGTTTGAAAGAAGAACCTAACCTCTCGACTCTTCACACGCTTCGATATAATTCTTACCCAATTCCTAATCCTCGATTAGTATAAGTCACAAGGTAGCGCTAATTTCGGTTTAAATAAGTCAAGGAAATTTGTATTCGTGTTAGTTTGTCCGAAAAGTGTCTTTCTTTTACAGACACGTCTTTCGCAACGACGCATCTTTATACAAACATGAAACCTAATCGATCGTTGTGATTTTTATCTTGATAAAACAAAACGGATCATACGTAATTCGATAAAATAATATAAAACGTTGTACATCCATTGTTTCCTTATAAAACGAAAGAAACTCTTCGGAGCACATCGCTCGGACGCGAGGTCCAGCGACGATTTTATTGGAGATTACAAGGGACAGTCGGTCGTCTTATTATCATCTTTGCGTAGAATAGTCGAGAATAGACTGTGTCTAGCGCCGTTTTCTCTTTTGTGACTTCCGTTTAGACTACGTTGCGGACAGCGTGTTCCAAAGGTGTACAGACGTTGCATGATCGCGACGAGAAATTTCGGCCAGGTACGATACTCGGAAATAAAGTAGTTTATTTTGTATTTTATGGGATAACGATTATCGATTTATTTCATATTGGTTTGTTATGTGGTTATATTGGCTTGGCAACTAAATGATTGCGGATTTTGTCATTAGGTGGTACCGACAAAATCCGCAACCACTTAGTTGCCAAGCCAATATATAGGGTGGTTGGTAACTGGTGGTACAAGCGGGAAGAGGGTGATTCTACGCGAAAAAAGAAGTCGAAAATATAGAATAAAAATTTTTTCTTAATTTTTCCATCGAGACAACGATCTACAGTGAGATCCGTTATAACGAGACGCGATAAAGTGCACGCGTACCGACCGAAAATTCAAAGTCGATTTTCTCCGAAACAAAGCCTCAAACGAAAAATTGTTATTCTATATTTTCGACTTCTTTTTTCGCGTAGAATCACCCTCTTCCCGCTTGTACCACCAGTTACCAACCCCAGTGACCAACCACCCTATATATTGGCTTGGCAACTAAGTGGTTGCGGATTTTGTCGGTACCACCTAATGACAAAATCCGCAATCATTTAGTTGCCAAGCCAATATAACCACATAACAAACCAATATGAAATAAATCGATAATCGTTATCCCATAAAATACAAAATAAACTACTTTATTTCCGAGTATCGTACCTGGCCGAAATTTCTCGTCGCGATCATGCAACGTCTGTACACCTTTGGAACACGCTGTCCGCAACGTAGTCTAAACGGAAGTCACAAAAGAGAAAACGGCGCTAGACACAGTCTATTCTCGACTATTCTACGCAAAGATGATAATAAGACGACCGACTGTCCCTTGTAATCTCCAATAAAATCGTCGCTGGACCTCGCGTCCGAGCGATCAAAAATCGCTCACAAAGTGTCCTGTGTGTTCCAAATCGAAAACGCAGCACTGTGTCTGTCTCGTGGTGGGATCTTAGAGGATCGTGGAATGTCCAGGCGAAAGAAAGACGCGCGGGAAGAAGCTTCAGGGAGAAGATCGCCAAGTAGCCGAAGAGCGGAAGCTGTGAACGAAGACTGGCCCTGTGCGTCGATCTGCGATTAATCAGCCGCTGTTCGGCGAGAATTGCAAGCGAAAAGCACCGGGAGCGAGCGTGGAAGAAGCGAGGAGTCACAAGGTTCTCTCGTTAGTCGCACGAGCTTCCTTGCAGCCTCTGACTGGCCGACAATTCGGTTTTTGTTTTCGCGGATTACCAGAGCAGAGGGGGGGCGACGGAAGAAAGGAAAAGCAGGCGACGGTACGCGGTGGAAAGGCAAGGAAATTGTGCAGCGAACAAGACACAATGGTCTTGCGGTGGCGCGGCGACACGCTGTGTTTTTCAATTATTTTTAATTATTTTCTGAAAGCCGCGACCGCGTTTGATGCACACACCAACCCCCGGCTCGACACACAGCCGTCCCGCGTCTCTCCGCCCCTATTTTTCACCCTCACCCTATCGATCCCTCTCGCTTTTCCACGTCCAATTTAAAAACACGTCCACTGCCCCTCCCACCCACCGCG
>NT_176526.1:477464-485082 GCF_000188095.3 Bombus impatiens | reverse complement strand
CCACCGCGTCTTTTTCCCATTTTCCTTCGTCCTTTTTTCGCGTTCTCTGGGCCGTCGCTGCCACCGGTTACCAGACAAAGAGGAGAATTCGAAGAAGAGGAGCTTTGAGTCGGAGCTTTGTGCGACGGGAGCACGCAGCAAGGTGGAAATAACTGCGGGAATTTGACTGAATCGACGACACAAGACCGCGAGATCCTCGTTTTTAACGTAACATCGCCACGGTTGCTGTCGGCCGATCGTCCCGACTCTTTTCCACAACAAACTAGTGGACTAAGGATTTTTATGCAAATTCCTCTTTTCGTAGACGCCATTAAGGAACTACAAGTTTTTCAGATTTTTCCTGAAGATTCTCTTTTTTCCCGCCGACCGTGTTACACCGCGCAACGTATTTCCCTTATTTTCTATATTTCGTACACGCTGCCAGCCATAAGCGTTAGCACGTTTATTAATTCGTTATACTTTGCACGATTGTTATTTGTATTTCTTACAAGAAACGAGATCATTTCTATCGAAATATTCTAACAAACTATACTTCGCTTTATGTTGTATATTTATATCGTACAAGACACGAATGCTACGAATGAATTAACAAATTGTAATTAAAAGGAAGCATTTGAGCAAATAAAAGCAGTAGAAGGCACTCGATTTCCATCGGACGGAAAACGTGGCACGAACTGTCCGGATACTTGCGGCAGATACCGTGTTTTCCTATGACACATGCATTTTGAATGTTTTTACGGCTTTAAAATTTCAATAGACGCAAAAAAATCCGCGGTCCAGCGACTGCTGAATTATTCAATTTTGTCATCGACGAAGCTTCCAAAATATACGAAACTATTGGGATGTAACATTGTCGTTTACAAGATGATAGATTTGCAAATAGCGACGACTAAAAATTGCACGATCAGAAAACAAAGAGATAGAAGAACAACGAAGCCTCTTTTCCTTACGATCGATGTCGATTGATCCAGGAACCTACAACGAGTCCAACTACGTTTAAAAAATCTCTGAAACTGCTAGCAGATGCAACGCAACGATCCATAGAAGCTGTGAAATTTTCGTTTAAATTGTTGGAGATTTCTACAGGTTCGTTGAACGCGTTCCATGGATTTTACGTTAATTTACTTACGGAGGAACGCGTCGATCACACGTCGACGACGACTGAAATTCACAAGAGCGAAAACTTGGCGAAGATCGATGCCCCGGAAGATCGCGAAGCTCGCGGCTAAATACAAACGATGCGAGATATCTGCGAACGTGCGACACTGCACCAGACTCGAACTTTTCAAATGTTGCAAATTCTTGGAATTTCGAAAATTTCCCGACACAGTCCACTCGACGGAAAGATGATGATACTCCGTCGTCTTTGATCGCGCGATCCTCGAACAAGGTGTCTGTGGGATCGATCCTCGAGCGAAATTTCCGAGGCGCGAAGAAGATGGAAGAAAATGAAACGACGATATCGATGGTCGCGATGGATTCTTTTTACCTGCGGATGCGAGTCGCGACCAAGAAGCAGAGAAATACGCGCGGTTCTCCGTGCAGACGCCGCGTTGGCCGAAGCTGACAGACTGGCAAACTACTAGTCGCCATGAACCGAACCAACAACAGGCCACCCCACCTCCGCTGTCAACAAGGGAAGCGTGGGAGGCACTAAGCTACTTTGCATTTTTTTTTTTTCATTTTTTTCGTCGCTGCAACTAGCGTCGACGCTGGCGTCGCGGCGACCGAAGGCAAGCCCACGCTTTTTCGATTCCTCCTTCGATGTATCTACGACGTACGCGCGGAATCTTCGGCCCGAATTTTCACAAGAGGCTAGGAAAATCGCGGTTTTCTGTCATCTTTGCTGCTTTTTTTTTTTTCTTTTTTCGGATGCCGAGGTAAAATGCTGAAAGGATTGGGCGAGATCGTTGAAGCGTCTTTTCGGGGAGGGGGCCAGGCGAAAAAGGAGAAAATGTTTCGGCGGAGAGACGGAAGATGTTGGGAGGTTCGTGAGCTTGGGAAATTTTTGTACGATACAGGCGCGAAATCTTCGGTTTAAATTTATTGAGCGAGGGAACGTGCTGTTTCTCGCCGTTCTTTTTGCAAATTGGTGGATTGGAAAAAATGGCGCGAGGGACTGGGAAGGGCAGTGAAATATTTTCCGCGGAGAAAGGGAAAGCGGTTTGGACGTAAACGCAGAAGAAACGTAGATTGAAATGTCTAAGATACTGAGACAAAATTGAAAAAAAAATGGAGCAGGAGATTAGTGAGATGTTGCTAGTAAATGTTTCTCAGATTAGAAACTGTTCAGAAAAATATTAGAAACTTTTGCGGTCTTTCGGAATCATCGTAACGCGTGAATCCTCACTTGGAATATTTTGCAAGGTTCCGTGCAAAATTTACGAGAATTTTAATGCTCTTCTATTGTCTTTGTCAGAGAAACGAAGAAAAAAACAACGTAAATGTTGGGAAGAATTGATAAAACTGTTAGAAGATGTTTTTTAGCAGTTTGCCCGGGAGATGTAGAGAAAAGTGCTTTGTTACTGTGCTTCACCCTCGGAATTTCCATAGAATACGAACATAAAACATCGAAAGACAAAACATTGAAATTCTCGTTGTTCGTCTGTTCTCGAAAATTTTCTCAAAGCTACGCACAATCACGTTGGATCTTTTTACAAAAATTCTATGAAACTTTGCCTAGAAAAATATCCTGGAAAAAAGAAAAAAACAGGAATTCGAAGTTTTGCAGCTGCACAGAGCAACGGATCCATCGAATGATCTAGGCGGCATTTACAAGATCGTAAGCAGCTTGTTCGACGAACGAGCGTGAATTCGTGGACAGCGGAAGGATTTGCCTCGGTTTCGTGATCGTTCGGTACTTTGGAAGATTGCGAGTGACTTTCTTTCTACGCCGCCCCCGCGGAACTCGTAACGCGACACCGGTTTCCAACAGGACTACAAGCGAGAAAAATCGGCAGGAGGAATTGACATCGTTTTAAAATTCCGCATACGAAAATCGAGCAACGAGATCGCCTACGATCTCGCGGCAAAAACATTGTCGAGAAACTCTCGAGACGCTCCTATCTAATTAAAGCTGCAATGCTAAAAATACCGATACCGCTATCCGATCCTGCAAATTCGAGCGCTGAACTTTCCAAATGCTAATCTATTCGAATGTTCGAACTAGCGTGTGGAACAATTTCGACCTTGCTCTTTCCTCGCCAATTGCAAAATGCCGTAAACGTAACGGATCGGGAGTTTTGCTAACTTTTAATCAACTTTAAAATTCCTCGGAGATACGAAAATCTCAAGAACTCGAGGAATTCTGTTGCTAGAGCAGAATTCATCTTTACGGGCGATGAAAGTGAGCGATTTTTTTAAATTCCGTGGAACGTAAAGCGAGGAAAAATATCATCCAACGATTTGAAATTCTAACTATCGAAATTTTCAATGAACAATTTTCCAATGCTTCTTCTCTTATCTCGCGGATTTTCAAATGTCGACGATATAATAGAATTGCGGGCCTTGTTCACTTTTAATGAACTAACAGATGGTGGAATTTCAACAACTTGAGCAACTCGATTCATAGAGCAGAATTCAGCTCGAGGATCGTCAGCCAGGCGTCTCCGATGATGGAGATCCACGGTTTACCGATCGAAAGTGTCGAGAGCGTGGCCGCTGATATCTCGAAAGAGCGAACGAACCGGCCCGCGCCGTTTCGAACGAACGACTGTCGAATGGCGCGTGCAACGCGTCGCAGCCGCGGCGGCTCTGCCGCGCGAACAGCGCAGCGGCGCCGTATTCCGCGCGCCTCTATCGACGCGCATGCGTGCCATTACAGAAGCGCATGCGCATAGCACCAGAAGAAAGCCGCCAAACCTCGCAAATTGAAAACCATCGAATCGCCAGATGCCTTTATCGCCGCCTAATGATCTTTCATGATAATTAGACTGCGGATTTTTATGCAAATTCACATCTTCGAGAATATAATTGAAAACGTAGAACCTTGGTAGAAGATCGTTTTACGAGTATTATAGAAAGTACTGTACTTTGAATGTTTCATACATTTTGTCGTATTACGTGCATTCTGTGCAATCTTGTATTTTCAAATGTCCTGTAAATGCGCGAGAATCCGCAGTCTAACGATCAATTAGGCGCTCTGTAGTGAGGATAAATCGAGGGAAATATTTATGAATTTTCTGACAATGTGGTAGTTTAAACATTTTTCCTCTTCTTTTTTTTTTTTTTTGTTTGGATAGATTTAAAGATTTGATACAATTCTTCTTATAAATCTTTTTATTCGTGCACGAGTTTTACTGTCGATAGACTTCTCACGTGATTAATAAAACATTTTCATTCGCAACTTCTTTCGATATCTTCCAATCGATTTATACTGTCCAATTCTGTTTTTCACAATTTGTGTCTACGAAAGAGTGCTAGGTCCCACGATCGTACAAAAATTAAAAAAAAAAGTGAAGCGTTTGCAATAAACTATTAGCCTATATAATTCTAACGTTCCCTTTGGAGCGAATATTTCTTGAATTTGTTGCTAATCAATTAGCCATAATTCGTTCTAGTACTCTGTGTGTTATTATTAGCTGGAATACTCTACAGCGGGAAGAAATTTTGGAACGCTACAAGTCCTACAAAATCGGAGTTTTAGATCTACAGATCTTGCACACCTAGAGATTTAGTCTTCGACAATGCGTTGCGTCCACTGAGCTACATCGTTGTTCGAGCAAAATCTTTCTACGTTGGATACGATTCGATCTCGTGCATCGTACAGACATCTTTCAATAACACCCCACATTTACCAGGTTACGTATATTCTTGTTCGAGTAAACTATTTTTGAACTGGATAATAAATAGCTGTCAGATTGATCGAATCTGAAGTTCTTCGAGAAAAACACCGAAATACCAATTTAATCGTCCCGAAGAATTCCACAAATTAATTCAATAAATAAAAGGAAGAACCAATACGACGAAACTTTGAGTCTATCACTCTTGACTTTTTCCATCGATGTTAACATTATGATCTACACGGCATTTACAAGGACGTTAACATTATGACAGTACGATACTAATTACTATGCAATCGACTTGACGCTCGACGAACGTCAACGAAATCATAAAAGAACGTGGAACAGCGATATATTTTAATTCTTTCGTAAGGAATTTAACTTGTCGGTTTAGTAAACTTTTTTAACAACCTTGAATAGTATCCGCGAGCAGAATATAGCAGGGGTTGGCAGGGTGAAATTTAAGGTGCGCTGTATAAATAAACGACAGTACAAAAGATATGGTGACCGGTCTATTTAATTCTCGGTCGTTCCATGCGAAAATGTCCCCAGATCAGAATTCTAATTAACACCAGCCAAACGAGATTATCCTACAGGCTGATCCAATTTCCAGCGACATAAACCATCCGCCGTGGGGCAGCCTGTGAACGAAACGAACATAAGAAAACACGTTTCGTTGGCGGATTATAAAAGTTTAAATAAAATAAGTTGAGAAATCACGGTTCGTGCCGGCGATATGACGGCCGTGGAAACCCAAGGAAAAAGCTGTTGCACCCGTGGAAACCTAGACGTGGCATTTATTCGAACGCGGCCTTACCTCGCATTTTCATACTAATGGACTTTTTCAACTTCCTCGACACGGTGTAACCAGCCTCGAATTATCTTTTTGTCAGATGGATTAACGCGTGCTTGGGGGATACTTTGCGCTTCCGTCCACTTCTCCGAAGGAACGTGCAGTCTTGGAAATTCGCGAATCAACCACTTTCCACGATTTTCCCAAGGATAACGAAGAAACGCGTATTAGGGTCCTCCAGGAATTTAGTCGCAGGCGTTTCAGTCGAACGAAGCTCGAACAGATTCGAGGGGAAAATTCACGATCGAGCTCGTAGCTGGTCAGATTTTCCCCAAGTACATACTTTCATATATGTACAACATTTTTATCGAAGAGTCGTCGGAAAGAACGTGAAATTCGAAGGAATTAGATTAATTAATAATTAGGAAGCCCTAAGCGCCTAATTAAGTTTTAAAATGTGGCCTCATAGAGAGCGAGGAGGCAGCTTGCGCGCAGCGCGCCTTATGGTAAATATGGAGCTGTTTGCAGGAAAATGAAAATTGCAACAACAAACGTACTGCGTATAGCGTGCAACTTTGGCAAATATATTTGTAGAATTTCACCGGATCGCAGAGGTTGGGTTGGTTTTTGTGGAGGAAAGCTGGATGATCATTCATCGTTAAAGCTCGAACGCGAGTGAAAATAGGGCCACGGATCGATGTTTCGAACTTGGCTCAAGAACTCTTCATCATCCTTACGTGCAGTCGTGAATCACCTGTGACGATTAATGCTCGGTCAACTATCGAATTGTTGCATACAAAGTAGCAATTTTGGACAGATTTTTGTCGAATATTTGCCGCGGGAGGAACAATTCGATATTCGATGACGAAGAAATGGTAGGAGAGAAAAGTAGAAAGAATTGCACGACGATACGGCGAGGAAGACGTTGTACTGTTTCATGGGTCGATCAACGAAAAATTGAAAATCGGAGAGCACAGAGGAAACATATGGCGAGTTCGTATTTGTTGATTTTTTATTTCCATGTCAGCTGCCTAACGTGTAAAATACACGTTTAGCTCGGAAGTGTGTCTTTCTCTGGTGTGTGGAATTTTGTAAAAGATTAAAAATATAATAATTTATTCTAAATGGAAGCGGAATAAGAGACGAATTTACGTAGAAAAGAAGAGAAAATTACAATAAGTAGAACGTGATACAATAACCGACGTTCTTGAAGCACTTAACAAGATCCAAAAATGCATATTTTATCCTACGATTGATTAAGAAGCGTTGAATCTTAAACTGCTTCGATTAACTCTCTTTTTCTAACCGTTTTGTCCCTCCCTTTCTTCTTTACGTTTGCAACTCTTCAGAAATCTTCCCCTTTTGCGATACTTTATCGATAAAAAAACGTGGAATACACAAAGAAAAGTAGTAAAAATAACATAACACTAGAAACCAATACCTTGCTAATATTTGTTCCAACATGAAACCCATTTAGAGGCCACGCAAACCCGAAGGGAACAGCCAGGTTAAAAAAGGCAAACTCTTTCGCTATCTGTGGCCACTTGCACGTCGAATTCCTCGTCTCTAACGACTTCCCTAAAAATTCCAAGCATCCTCGACCAAACACCCAACCAACCAACGTTAAAAAGAAAAATCCTCCTCCCTCGCCTACCCTCGGCAATTCCCAAAATCTCTGATCCCCGAGAACTGGCGAAAAAACAAAGAGTAACCGCCCTCTCAAAAGAAACAAAAAAAAAAGAACAAAAACAAAAACCACAGGGCGAGCGATTAAAAGTAAAAAAAAAAAAAAAAAAAAAAAAAAAAAAAAAAAAAAAACCAAAAAAAAAAAAAAAAACAGAGAAGCGTCGGATTTATCGCGAGTTCGGTCAGGTCGAAATTATAATCCATCCGCGACGCTTCAACCAGATTTACGACAGCCAGGCAATCCCCCATCGACGGTGGCCACCCCCGGCAAACCAGCCAACCAACCAACCAACCAACCACGCTTTCATCAGCCGCGCTTTTTAGAATTCATTTTCGGCTTTAAGCTTCATTTCTCGGC
>NT_176526.1:477220-477435 GCF_000188095.3 Bombus impatiens | reverse complement strand
GGGAGAATTAAGCTGGGCGCGGTGGACGGTCGGTATGGCTTGGTCCGGGGGACAAACGGCAGATTGGTAGGCGTTACCCTGTCTGTTGCCACACTTAAGGGGTTCACACTGTGTAACGAACCACCGTCGCCCTCCCACAGCCACCCCCTCGTGAACCATCCCGCGTTTCCCAACTCTCTACGTGCACTGGGATGCATGTACATACACGTCGAAAT
>NT_176526.1:471465-476444 GCF_000188095.3 Bombus impatiens | reverse complement strand
CTGGCTGGTCCGTACTTGGCACAGCTTCTGAAAATCATCCTGCGGGATACGCTGGTACTCCGAGGATGAAGAGGCTGGGGGAATTTTAGGGAAGTTGAGATCAAGAGGGATGAAGGGCAAATTTTAAACGAAGGGGTGTAGGGCAAATTTTAAACAAACAAGGGCAAAGTTTGCAGATGTTGCGGATTTTATAGAAGTTAAAAGTAAGAGGGCAAATTTTGTAAATGTCAAAAACTATGGTAAATTTCGCGAAAATTAGTGGCAAGAGGCGTAGAAGAAATTATGAGGATAGTAAAAATTAGTTGAGCGAGCGTGGGAAGAGTTTCGTAAATATCGAAAACGGGGGTGGGGGAGAGTTTTGCTAAGGTCATAGACAAAGGACGTGCGATCAGCTTTTTTTTTAATGGTCCACTAAACGCTGAAAACCAGACTGGTAGGAAGAATCGTAAAAATGTAAGAAACAAGTAACGTAAGGGGCAGATCTTGTAAATCGTGTAGAAACAGAGGTAAAAAGTGGAAGATAAATTTTATGGATATTAGAAAATAGTTAAGTAAGAGTAGACAGAGTTTTGTAAATATCGAGAATGCAATTGGGGGGAATTTTGCAGAGAATCTTTACGACTAAACAATGTACGAAGAATTGTTTAAAAAAACAAATTTACAAAGAAAGACTGGGCAAAAATTTTGCAAATGCGCGTTGAAAAATTTACGCCATCCAACATAAATTATTAGAAATATTTCAGTTCTTCTTCTCTGAAGTATGTCCATTATGTTAAGACGTAATGTTAATATTGATTGTTGAGTAATTAATAAATTAAATAATGTTCATCTTCAGAGTGTTAAGGTGTTAGGAAAGATATATTACACACTAGTAAACGTTTAAATGAGAAATTTGTCTTTGAAATATGTTCACTGAACCATTTCCAAGGATGTGCTGATACGGATGATCTTGGGTCGTTAAATAGGTAAAAAGAATTTTCTAAATAATAAGTACACGATGGATCAATTTATGCAAACTTACGAACGCGAAACTCAATAACAGAGTCGAAAGTCAACAACAGGAGGAGACTATGAAGACTTTCCAAGCTGGACTCTAATTGCTATGGAAATAAAATATACATTTTAGAACGCCTTATCGCGTGAAATATTTGCGTAGAGGGGAAGTCGTTGATTATAATATCGGCAAATTATCAATACTTATTTTATGTCGCAATTTGATAACGTTAGGTGGTTATCTGAGCGGATCGCGGCCTCGGTGGTCAGGCCATTATCTTTGGTCTTGATTATTTATGAAATGAGCCCAAGGCGCACACGAGGCTCGCTCGCGCGGAAACTTACACCGTCCACGAAATTTCGTGGCACGTCGAAGTCCACAGGTCGGGAATTATTTAGTAGCTGTCAGGTCCCTTATCAGGCAATAACACACGGCGGGCTAATTATCCCTTACCCAACTCGTTGATCCTTGGCGATATGTGCGGCAAAAATATCCACCGCTAGTTAGAAATCGCCAGAACGATCAGAAATTTCAGAATCAAGATGATTCTCCGATGTTGAGTACATAACGATTCATAGAAACGTCTCTTTGTTTTCGAGTATTAGGTTAAGTCAAAGAAGACTCGAGTTAGGTTCGAAAACGAAGGAAAATCCCTAGGGTTTTGTTAGATATGGTAAGACACACGTGACACAGGTCTGCGTTAGACCTGGATTAGTTTAGGGAATTAATAAAAATCCCCTATAAACCTATTTCTCTCTTTTCCGTCGAATGTAGGTTTATACGAAACATCTGTGAGCTACATTTAGATTAATCGTAAGTTGGATTTTGCTTAAGTTTCAAAATTGATTAAAATTCTCGTGCTTCTTCTTTTTTAAATATGAAACTGCAGTATACGACGAATATCTGTAGATCGGGTTTAGGTTAGGTTCGAAAATCGACACAAGTCCCTATACTCTTTTTATATTTTGTAAACATAAAAATCCACGGCAGAACAGCGTCGAAGGTGGACTCGAGGATCGATGCAACTCACGATTATTGATACGCCACGGATTTACAAAAATCTTCCACGTGATATTTAGAGATAAATCCAGATCCATCTTCGAGAAGGGTTCTACGACATGGTACAAGCGTGATCGTTACAGAAAGTGAACGCGTAGTTCTTAGCGACTGACTTTGAGAAACGTGGGGCCTGAAATTCTTAAAGAATTCGTTGCAATGGCTCGTGAGTAAACAAAACCCATCACCAGGTTTACTCAGAGCCGTCGAACGAGTAGTTACCTAAGAGCACAATTGGGTCAGGCTCGCGTTAAGCACGAAAACGGATATAAATTTCAATTGTTTCAAAATATAGCAATTCGCGTTTGCAACAGATCTACGTTTGATTCGGATTAAACGATAATTTTCGAAATACGTAGGAAACGAAAGATACGAAAACAAAACTTCGGTTGGGCTTGGACGTTGGTAAAATATGATTTCGTTTCTGAAAACTAGGACGAGATCGGTGGTAGCGATGTTTGTCCGTGTAACAAGAGGACAGGAGAGCGAAAGAAAACAGGAGACATTCAAATTTTTCGCGAAAGCTAAGTGGCTCGTTAATTTATCGATCAATGATCACGCGATGCGGTTGAAATTCGTGACGTGATTTATAGGCAGAACGAACGACTCGGGCGCAGCAAGTTTTCAGACAAATCACGCTGCCCGAACATTCACGACACATTTGCATATGCTTATTTTGTCAATAAACCGTCCTCTTTCGTTCGCCGGTGAATAAAAAAAACCTTCGGTCCTGCAAAGGATCTTGTTCAAACAAGGATAACGCAACGTTAACCCAGAGAATAAAAATACTTGGACCGGTCAAATTTATCCAATGAACAATTATTACCATAAAGTAGACATACGAGCAGAATTGTAGATTCGAAAAATAATTTTGCTTAATTCTTTGCTCGTAATGACAGCTGACGTACCGACCGTCTTTTTCACTACGAATTTTAGAAACGTGTTCGTACTTACCAAATTACTATGAATTTTCTATTGAAAAATTTCTTCTCTTTTTTTCAGGGAAATTTAATGATACGTTCGACGAAACATCTAAAGAAATAACTTCGACTTTATTCAACGATATTCTTGGCTACAAGTTCTGTGCAATCTCTTCGTTGTAAAAAGATATCTTCAACGATTTCACTGTTACCGATTAACGAACGATTCGTTTAATTTAATTAATTTATGTTCACAATCTCAACGAGACTACCGCGCGATTTACAGGACAAATCATCGAGTAATCGTAAATTCAAAAGATGTATTTTTTAACATACAACAGATTGATCTGTAGGTGAGAAAAATTCTTTGAAATGTAGCAAAGGGATTGCACATGTTTGAACTATTGTTTGACTATTAAAGGAGTTCAAGGTTAGACGTTGAAAGAACGACTTCGTGGTCGAAATTGAACACTAGCTTAAACGATTGCTTTGGTATTTATTATTTTACTGAAATAGGCGCACGAACGTTCCACCACGCGGTGAACGTTCGCACAGGGTGGTCAAAAAATCGTGCACGTAAAACGTTTGGGTCTTTGTTGGAAAACGTTATCCGTCAGAAAGTATGTAGGATAAAATAACTGCTGGCTATTCTAACGTAATTGGTACTCAAGTTTGTTGAGCTGGCCTTGGAGAAATTGAAATTCAACCATATCGACGCTGGCCCCATTCCAGATATAACAGATTATTTCGCATTCGAAATTTCAACTAACGGATCGTATTTTATTGGAAAACCTGCGTGCGCGATGTAACTTGCGTGTAAATTAAGACAACATCCTTGAAATTCGATTCTCAGAATTTACTGTTCCGACAATAAATGAAACGTAGCTAGTTTCTATAAAATATCTCGAAATTTTCGATCATTTGCCGCTTTCTTCTCTTTTTTCCAGTTCTTGAGTCACGTTTGACACAACTGTTGAGTCGAGAACAAGAATTCTGCCAAATATCGATCGCGCTAAAAGTCGACATGCGACACTTGTTAGTTCTCCGAATTTTTCAAATACACAACCAGCTAGCAGCAGTTGCTAAGAAGGCCGAAAACCCAGGAAAAACTCCAGCGTCAGTCGGAATATCCGTTTGAGTGCCAGCGGTGTTTGAAAAAACAGGATGGAAAAATCCTGAACAGCGCGACAGCGCTTGCCTCGATCGATTGCGAAGAGAAACAAGCGGCGCAATAGCGCTCGTCGTATTTGTTATTTCTTGTACATCTATATTATTATATACGCGTACTGTCGGTTTATAAATATTTCAAGTTTTGTTCAAGAAAAATTACTGAGAAGATAACAATGAAATAGGAAAAACCGTGGGTCGTCCGTAGCGTTCAAACGTACTGGGACCTTTCGACACAAAATCCAAACAGCGCGACTCAGACGGTTAATCGTTGCTACTTTTGATCCGGAAGAAGAGCTACCTATGTCTGAATTATTTTCTGACGTGCGAAAATGTTACTTTTATTTCATTTTGCAGTGTCAGTTGAACGCACTAAGCTTCTACTCACCGTGCACAGTTCTGAGAAAGCTCCACTCTAAGTTCTCGTGAAAGGTCTAAAAGTGTGCAAGTCTGAAGTTCTCGCGAACGCTCCATTCTAAGGATAACGCGAGCGTACGTTGATCGAGCTCGTGTATATCGAGCGCAGACAAGAAATCACGAAAGAATGACCGCCTGAGATTTCTATATTCCAAGAGCTGAGCCCAGATCCCGATAAGCGGAGGCTTGCAGCTGACAACCCGAGAGAAGCTTCCATAGAAAATTCACGCGTGTCACCCCGTGCTGTCCTACTTTAATCGCACTAAAGGAATCTTCAAGGTCAGAAAAAAAGAGGATTGCACGGTTAAACGAGGAATCGTTAAACTACCTAGACGGATGCAAGTGGAAAAGGTGGATGCCTCTACCGAAAACCTAGCACCGCAAATTCCATTCATGCAACAAGGACGTCTAAACTCGGTGTCACC